>NW_026991412.1:0-210000 GCF_036370855.1 Dromaius novaehollandiae | reverse complement strand
ATCACTTTAATTGTTCATGGAGAATATTGCACAATTTTGACTATGTGATATATTCGTGATCTAAACCAGAATCCATTTAATCAGTTACCGAATCAAACTTGAGATCTAGGGTGGCTTTTCTATTGAGGACAGCGGGATGTGTTCCTGACAGAACCATATCAAGGGTTCTCACCACAAAGGTCTGTCTTAGTTACTCTTTTTTGCACTATGCACAGACAGCGGCAGTTCACACACCAGCACGAAGCCCGGCATCACAGCCATCAGAAAGGAAGTCGACTGTGCCTGCTCGGTAACCCTCAGGTGGGCGAACCGCACCAGATAAAAGCATTAAAGCTGCTAATACTCTGGTCTGATCATTCTAATATTCAACATTCCAGCAAGTCAATTTAAGGAGCTTAGTGCAGTAAGAGCAATTTCAGCTATTTTCACATATTTGAGTGTTTGAATGTGAGCTGTATTTCCTTGTTTTATCTTTTTAATACATCTAATTAAAACTACACAGACTTGGTTAACTTTTTAAAATAGCCACTCTCTACAGAACACTGGGAAATGAGCAAAATTAGTCAAGTATTTTTAGAACTGCTTGTGCCCTTAAACTGAAAATGTTATCATTTGTACATCTGTGAGCATGGATTACAGGATCAGACCCTGAATTACATTTTACTCATGCTTATCAATTGTTTCCAGACTATTATACACATGGTTTATCCACGGATTAGTTTAAAAAGTAATCCTTGTTTTTACCTGACATTTTTACCTGATATTGCATGGTTTAATGGCTTGGGGGGGGGGGGGGGAGAGGGGGCTAGTTGCAGGAAGGGTGGGACTCTGCAGGGCCCTCAGGGCAGGAGGGCCATCCCAGATGCGTAGTGAGCACATAGGGGTGCCCCACGCGGCTGTCAGCTCGGCGGGAGGAGCCACCGGTCTCCCACCCCAACAGACAAAGGGGTGGGGGGGGGAGGAGGAGGAGGAGGAGGGATCTATGAGCTCGCAGAGAACACCAGAGGAGGCAGCAGGGAACTCACCAAGGACCCCGCATCCCAGAAGAGCTGCAAAGGACCCCGCGTCCCAGACGAGAGGTGGCATCAGGCTGCTGTGCCGTTGCTGGAGACATCCAGACCTCCGCACAGCGTACGAGTGCCTGGGGAGACGTCAGAGGCAATGGAGGACCCATCGACACATGCTGCACCGGGGAAGCCCATGGCTTTGGGGTAGCTGTACAGGAGGGAGCAGGGCTCAGCGGGGGTTCCAGTCAGTTGGTGCCCAGGTCGGCTGGTACCCACAGTCTGTGCCTGGGGGCAGGGGAGGCCTCAGGGTGTCCAGGAGCATCTGTCTTCTACCCATCTTCTTGCTTGCCTAGCCACAATTCTCAAGTAAATAACTTGGGGCTGCACTAATTGTATCTGACTCAAAATGACCTTAACCCTGTTCAGTCCAGAGATTTTAAACTCCTTCATGACTTACCAGCACTCTCGGGCACACCTGCCACATCACGAGCCGTCCCCCTGCTGACGCCGTGCCACAATCCCGCTCCGGGGCCCGCCTGCGCCCCTGCTCCTCCAGGCTGCGTCCACAGGGGTGAGCGCACGCCCCGGCCCGCGCTGGGGAGGAACCGGGGCCCTACAGGCGACACACGCAAAAGGGAGAGTCAGAGCCGCGCTCCGGCAGACCCAGCGCCGCGCAGACCTGGCGCGGCGCGGAGCCGGGCCCGAGTCCCGCCCCACTCCTCGCCCCGCCGCCTCCACGCAGCGACGGCCCCGGCTGGCAGGACACAGCCCGACACCCGCGGCCACCCGAAGGCACACGCTCGCCTCACCGCGGCCCCCACATGCTCGACTCCAGGCCGCCTCTGCCCTCGCCCGCCGCCGTCCAGCGAAAACACCCGCCCTGCTCGCCGCCATCTTGCCCGCCACCGCACCGCGCGTGCGCCGGCCGCCCAGGGCTCGCGCCGCCGCACCGCGCGTGCGCCGCCCAGGACCGTGCGGGAGGGGCGGGGGAGCGCAGCGCGAGGCAGGCCAGACCCGCAATGGCGCCCTCGCGTGGTCGCAGCGCCGCGCTGCAGCCGGCCGGCTCCCGCGCGATAACCGCAGCCCGCCGCGCCACCCCGGCGCTCAGGCCGAGCAGCGAGCGCCCCGAGGCTGCTCTGCCCGCGCCCGAGAGAGCGGCGGGGATCAGCGAGCAGGCGCTGGGGCTGCCCCGGGGAGAGAGTGCCGCGGAGCAGCTCCGAGACGGCACTGCCCGTCCCCGCGCCCCCAGGAAGCACCGAGAAGGAAAAGCCCTCTCGGGAAAAGCGCTCCCGGTCCGTGAGCACTGGGCGGGGGGGCACGAGCGCGGCCCCTTCGCTTACCCGTCCCCGAGAGAGCGCAGAGTAGCGGCGAACACGGCGACCGGCAGCGCGCACGTGTGCGCCGGCTGCCTGCCACGGTCTTCGTACGCAGCGGTGGCCGCCGGCGGCTGCAGTGCTGCCTTGTCGACACGCGAGGGCAGCAGTGAGCGCGCCGGAACGCAATGCGCATGTGCTTCCCCCCCACCCCCACCCCCGGTGTGCAGTACCGCTGTCCAGACACGCGATGGCAGCAAGGAGCAGGGCGCAGCGCTTTCATTTTCCCCTTGCAAAATACTCGCTAGACAAAAATGGCTTGGGCTCCTCCCTGTCGCTTACCTGGCTTGATTACTACAGCTATCAGGAACCGAAGTGCATAGCCTTCTAGCAAAGGGAAGGACTCTCTTTTAAAAACTTCCCCTGATTCCCCAGAATTGTCACTGCCTTGCATCAGCAGCCAGCTTCTTCCAACCCAGCCGCAAGAAACATTTTGCCTTCCAGGCAGAACTTTCTGCTCCCCGGGGGGTCCAAAGGAAACCCGTCATTCACTATTGTCTGTCAAAACGTATCGGAAGCCCTCAAATACAGGACAAGACACCTTCTCTAAGGAAGCTGACTCCTAGGTCTGCTTCATGGCAGCTTTTCCCCAGTATCAGGGTCCACTCAATAAACAAAATAGTCCGAGAAATGTTTTAATCTGCTCCAAGTGCTTTCGTAGAAGAGAACGACATCAAAATGAGGTGGTATTGCATTTAGTCTCCACTACACGTGCTACCCCAACACCATGGACTTGCTTTAAAGGATCAGTGATGTACGCGGTCTGGCAGTAATTAATATTCACAGAATGAATACGCACTTGATCGAGTACGGGTGTTCATAAAAAGCTTTGCCAGTGCGTCGCTAGGTAACAAACCTAGACAAGCAGCTATTTGCCCTGATCCTTCGGCTTACATTTCTTCTGCCGGATGTAGTCAAACGTACCTGAACGCAGTGGCCTTGCGAGGCAGTGACACGGTGTCCGTGGGGTGGCTGTTCCAGGGTCTCTCGGGCTGTTCCAGGGTCCTCGGACAGCAACGGTGCTGGTCGACTTTCCCTTGTGCTGCACAGCAGGACAGCTCCACACCGTGCCCTCCCAGCACTGCTGCTCCTCATAGCTGCTGCCTAACCGGCCCCAATCCTGAGCAAAGCTACGACCCCCAGGAGCCCGCAGCGCCCTCCTACTCTCCCTGCCCTCCCCGTTTCCAAGAGGGACAGCCCCAGCCCCTGGGGACAACCCTGCCTGGTCACGCTGCTGTCCGAAAAGCGGATTCGTTGCCCGCTGTGCACTAAGCCAATAATGACACGCTCAGAAGAGACATTTGCTTATTTATTTCAGAGTTGTGCAAGCCTGGCTGCTCGGTGTTTTCCCCACAAATCAAGCGCACCTTCCCCCCACCCCCACCCCCCAGGCTTTCCAAGTAGCATTTACACAAGTTGCAAGGTTTGCAACTTTCCCTCTTACACTGGTTGGTTAGTGATTTACATACAATTCTAACATTGCTTACACACCATTTTACTACTATGCATGCTTAGGGGAGGGGTCTTCACCCGGGCACAGGTCTTTCTGACCTATGGGCATGATTTTCTTGTATTATAATGAGGACAGTTCAGTTTGGGGATATCGCGAATTCCTTTGCTAAATTGGCAATGTCTACATAGAAAACAAAACATTTTGATTTACTGTTTCTTTACGGCTTTAGCAGTTCTAGCATGACCTTGATTAAATAATTATTTCCTCCCAGGAAATTGAGAGAGAAAGAGAGAGAGAGGTTCTGCTCATCTGCCTAGTTTAAACAGCATGAACACTCTTTCTGAGCTTCCAAGGTTGTCTTGCAACACCACCGGAGATGGAAAACGCTTCCTGCCCTGTACCGGGGAAAAACAGGGACGTTCCACTGTCCCCCGTGACCTGTGGTGGGGACTCAGGCGTGAGTGACACATGTCCAGTAAGGAACAGACCCAGCGGGCCACTGCTGCAGGGCTGAGAAGGCACCGGCCCTTGGAACTACAGCTCCTGGCCTGCCACGCGGCCGGCTGGTGGGAACCCCGCTGGCAGGGACCTGCCCCCCACCCCCACCCCCCGGGACCACCTCGAGAGGCGCAGCACGGTCACCCAGTAGCCCCGTCTGAGAAGACTACACCTCCCAGCATACCGTGCACGCGAAAATGGCGGCCCGGAAGCCCAGTGCCAGAAGACTACTGCTCCCGGCATGCCATGCCAAGCAACATGGCCGCCCGGAAGCCCAGTGCCCAAAGACTACTGCTCCCGGCATGCTGCGCCCAAAGCTACGGCTCCCCGCAGTCCCTGCCCCCCACCCGCAGCGCTGGGGCAGCTTTGGCCCTCTGCAGATTCCGTTCCTTTCCGTCCCCCCGAAAACCGCCGCAGAGCCCCGAGCGCGGCCCCGCGAGCCCCAGCACCGGCCCGGGGCTCCCCTGACACCGCCGCGACCGGCCCCGGCTCAGCTCCGACACTGGCCCCGCCCTTCCACGACCCTCCCGGGGCCTCTCCCTTGCAGTGCAAGGAAAGACCAGTGGCTTTCATTGAAGATTATATTTTGCTCAAACTCTAATCAAGATAAACGTTTTGCTCTTGTTTTTTCCAGCATTTTCTGTATCACTGAATCATTTTTTCATAGTCAGTCAGTTATTGAAAGGTATCAAAAGCTTTAAGGTACAGAAACTGACACTAGTGGGCACTCTTTATCCATGGTGCTTCTGAAAACAATTACTCTGAAAAAAAAATCATAAAAAGTCTGCCTGGTACAACGGGAGAAATTAATATCACAGAGAAAATGTACTGTGGCCAAATACTGAATAGTGATAGCTTGTTAAGTGTTCAAAGCCATGAATTTGTACAAATAAAATGGTAGGTAGTGTATCACTTTCTTCTTAGTCATCCATTATATACATATGAACATGAATATTTTTCATCCCTTAGATGTGATTTTTATTCAAGTATTAGAGGAACACCGAGACACTCAGGGCACAGAGTAACTGGACAACTTTTGAAATGCTAAATGGGTGGGAGAGAGGACATTACTGTTAGTTGTGCCAAAACTTTTCCCTCTGGTTGCTGACATACATACTTAGAGTACATGAGGATAAATGATGATTCTGTGGCCTGCTGGAATGAAAGATTGACAGTTCCACCAGATGGTGATGCCGTTTCCAGTCCTGGTTGCTTTTAAAGCTTTCCTAAGTGTCCATTAGTCAGTTCTTCTCCACTGTAATTGTAATCTTGCTGTGTGTCATTTCCAGGATGCTCATGTGTTCCAGGCAGCCTCTTCTCAATGAAATAAGCATAGCGAACAGGATTACATTCACCTCACACACACCGTTCTGGAGACCCAAGGAGTGCAGGGCAGTAACGTTAAGTAGTAATGAAGAAATCTGTAGTTATTTATAGCTTTCATCTAATATAGATGGAAGGTTGAAAGGGCTAAAATGCAAAGCTAGATTAAGGAATATATGGAATGTAATTGGTGGATCACAGTAGCATATAGTCAGAAGAAGAGATCTAAAGTACTATGAGAAAAAAGTGTTTCCACTCCTTCTCATAAAGGGTGGCTGATTGAGTCTTTTAGGGTTAGGTTATAGACTGGTTTGGAGAGATTTAGATCAAACTGAGTTCTTCATGTTTAATGAATACTTTTGATTATAACTTGCATTTGTGAACTTCATCTTTTATTCCGAGCTCCCTGTTGGCTGGAGAGCACCAAATTATGCTGAAAAAATAGTCCAATCCTGACTCAGTAGTATGCTGTAAACAGGATGATCTTATGCCCGGGTATATGGCATCAGAGGAAGTGCTACATCTAGAGAAGTAATGACAGACAAATCATCACCCCTTGAAAATAATCATCTACAAAGCAGCAAACTGCAGACAAGAGCAATGACTCACCTACGCAAAAGACTGGTTTAAGGAAAGGTGCAGGTCCTCAGATTACACCACATTGACAGGAAAGGGAAAAAGAGACTTGAAAGCTGGTTGCTTTTTGCAAGAAGGAGAACAGATGGTGGGAGTCCTAATGCGTTACGTGAGATGGGCTGAGCCGATTCAGTGACTCACTGCTGGGAAAAAGGGATACCCTGCTCTTCCCCAAAGGCTCTGCCCATGTGCCTTCTGCATTCTTCTCACTGGCTCTGGTACTCGCCTAATCCCACAGTAAGTCTTTTCAGCTAGTTTGGAAGAAAGCTAATCAAACAAGCAAAACAGTAGTTTTCCGACAGGCTAGTGAGCTGAATCAATTTGTTGTGTGGTCAAGAAAACTCCAGCTTCAGCAAAAGGAAGGGAGAGGAATTACATATCCATGAACGCAGAAGGGTAAGAAGAAACGGAAGCATGGGGCTTCTTCCTTTCCAGAAGTAGAGAACATTGGCTTGGCTCAACCACCTTGCTAAAAGCAATCGTATGAGAGCAAGGAAAACCGAAAGATTGCACTTCACGTTTTATTGTTCATACAAAAATCTGTAATATTCACACTGTTTAAATAAATAAAGTAAATAAAAAGTAAATTAAATAAAATTCTCGCACTGTGCTTGTGTTTCTTTCCTTTTTGGGGTATAAAGTTCTCCTAAAAACTTCAACCAGGAGCTAGAGCTCTCCATGCTTGGAATAGTCTGAGAAAAAAGAAAAGAAAAAAAGAAAAAACTTATTTGGGAGTTGGGAAGTTTCCTATCAGGTAGGCAAAATGAAACTGAAGTCTATTGCTGATAAACCCATCTCTTTTGTTCTAATAAAAGAAAAGACTTATATCACATAATAAAGGAACGTAAGAGAGAAAGCTTTTGTTTTCCTTCTGTTTACCACACTGCTCCAAATTATTGAGCCATTTCTTACATGAAATGCCATTCTTTGGCATGTCCTCTCAAAGTAAATAACTACTGAGTAAATCTTGTGGCTAACCAGACAGAAGCATAGGTTTTCAAACTTGTAACAAACAATTATGATATGCTAAAGCTGAATAAGCAAGTTGCTGGAGACAGACACTATGAACATTTCTATGCCCCTAGACTTTGCTGTAACTACCTGTGTCACACCGTATAGTAGTGACAGTGGTGGAAATGTGGTCAGCTGATTCCAAAAGCAATAGCGGTCCACTGAGACGGGAATCCATACAGAGAGCAAAGTGTCACGGTGCTGCGTCTCAGCCTGCTGCAGAATTTTCTATAGACCCTTGGAAAGGGTGTCTCAGACACAGCTTGTAGATTGTAGGAGGAATCTAATAAGCACCCCTGAACTACATTGAAATCCAGCTTTTATCTGGCATTTTATTTAGACTGTACATAAGGTTGTGAGCTGAGACTGTATCTTCCTTTAACAAATGATTTTACTTATCACATTCAGGAAGGATGCTGAAAAGCTGTTAGGATAAGTTTCAGGTTTGCTCCTCATAATTACTGAACTACATTTATATTGGGGAGTGCTGTACCTAATTCATGTGTTTTGCAATGGGAAGGATTTTGCAAGAAGTCACAGCTGCACAGGAACTGCAGAGGAGACTCTGAATGAAGGTTAATACAGTAACAGAAGATGGGTTATAGTGGCATATGTCTTATAAATATTACTGCTGTCACTGGAGAGAAGGCAATTCCCACTGCAATTCCCATCTTTTAAACTTTTTTTTTAATGTTATACTATAAAATTAGTTTTTCATGGGTTTTCTTTTTGCTGTCTTGTAACTGGAACATTGTCTTGATTAACTGATCAAAAATACTGTAATAAAAATAAGATTGTTCTGTTTTATACCAAGAGAATTTGGACTGGTGTAAAATAGATTACGTTATACAAATGAACTGTGGTGTAAATAATCCTAACTAATTAGATTTGTAACTACAAACTATAATTGTTTACACAAATACATCTACTCAACTTTTATTGAGTGATGAATATAAAAATAAACACTAATCAAAATTGGTTTCTAACAAGTATTTGGATATTTTTAAAATTTGCTACACCATAGTAGCTTTGATTCTTTTCAGCTACTTTTTTCACAGAGTAGAAATTTCTTTGATAGTTATACGAAAGGCCTATTCCCTGAAGAAGTCTTATTTATATTTATTCTTTGGGGATAGTCAATTGATTTAAAGATTTAAATTAGATCAGTAAATAGACTAAATAGTTAAACCTCCGTGAAGACCTATTGATTTCTCTTTTATGTTATCAACTACAGGAATGGTGTAAGTACTGAAAAGGTTTTTCTACATACTGGAACATAGCTAGACTTGGTGCATTCTGTGTTGTTACTAAAAAGCAGCTTATCTTGTAGTAACCTGAAATTCAAATTGCTTCCACTCAGAGTAAGTAAGTAGACAACCAAATGACATTTAAATTAAGACAGTCCTGTGTTAACATATCTCTACCACTGCTTCTCATAAGCTGCTTCTCCATTGTCCTTCTGGGACTGCTATTAGTGACACAGGGTCCTACAATGCTGACTGCAGAGATTGTTTGCCTGTGCAGAAATCCACACCAAACTTAAAAAACAAACAAACAAACAAATCTGAATTTCCTTTTTGTGGTAACAAGGGCAGTAGAAGATGAGGACTTGTATGCAGCTGTTTCCCAATACAACTATTTTGAACTGAGAACAGCTCTAATTACAGTAGACTAGATGTGGTTATATTCAAGCATTAAATGTGTCTCTAAGTTATGCTGGAAGAAAAGGAATGTATACTGTAGGAATGGTGTTTAGTGCTGCTTTCTGCCTTGGCTTGTACTGACTTTAAGAATTCTGGTTTGCAGGAGCTTCTGGGAAGCTCTATCAGAAGTCAAGAAAAATTTCTATTAACTCATGTTCCACATTATCCTAATCCATGAAAAAAAGCAATTTAACTAGTTATTAAAAAAAGATCTAGCTGCTGCAATCTCAGCTACCAGTAGCTCCAAAGGCTTTTAAAACTGGCCTGACTTTCTATAGGAATTTTTCCTGGGGGAGAAAATGCAAAGGCATTGCAAATATTATCCTGTTTATCAGAAGTTCTTCAGGACTGGTTATTGGTACCACCCAACTGAGTTCTAAACCCACTGTCAGTGGCCAAGAAATACCTGAAGGAAACACAAGCAGCTAGAAACACAACAAAGCTTTAGAAATAACTCATTCCAGTTTATTTTTGGATAATAAGAATTAGTAAGTTATTCACCTATATATACATGGAAAAAGTCAGTGTACCACTTTTTACATCATCTGCCCATATTGCCATATAATTAAAAGAGAAAGTATTGAGAAATTTGCACATACTGTGATATTGCATGACATTTATTCCTTCATTTGTACTTTTACTAACTCTACCACTGTTTAACATATATAATCTAAGAATGACTTATATCAATAGAAATGTATCAGTGCTGCTTTCTTTATATTACAAAAATTGTTAATCTACGACACTATTTTTGGATGTATTTTGTAAATCTCTAGTGTCAGTAGAGAGGATTACTGTTCAGCATTCCAATTGCTTATGTTTTTCTTATTGCCAAATGTATCAGAATATCCGTAATATATAGTAGTTTTTGATATGGTCTTCTAATCTTAAAAAGTTTGTAGATCTTTGGAATACAGTTCACTTAGCCCGAACAATATATTGTGCATATGTTTAGGTCCATTTTGCAGTCATATGTTTCACCTCTTTGTGTGTTTTCATTTACATCTCAGTAGTTTGAGAAGTTATTGATAATGTTACCTGGTTCTTTTTTGCATCATCTGCTTCAGTTAATACCAAGTGCACACACAGTTCAACACACCCTGTTGAATTAAAAAAAAAAAAAAGTCCAGAGATTTGTCAGCAGATCTCATGATATAGAAGCAATGCCAAATTCAAAGAATTTAAAGTATATCTGTATGCACATTAAATAGAGCATTATGCAAGTTAGGGAGATAGCATGAATGTTCTTAAATCTGGGAAAATAGTGCTCTCTGCTGAGATCAGCTGCTTCTGTTATTGGAAATAGAAATCAAAAGATTTTTGTAATTAGTTTCTCTCTCAGACACTATGCTTTTTTGCAATAGATTCCTTTGGCTATTCATAATATTCTCTCTTTTTTATGTGGTATTAGGCTTTGTTTTTGTTTTAAATAGAGCTTTGCTATAATCCTATGAATTGTTATCACATACTGGAAATGAGGAGAGTACACTACAAAAACCCTTACAGAGTTCCAAAAATTCTGAGTATAAATCTTGGTCTTATTAGAGTCAAATGAATTTTATCTTTTCATTTTTAATTTTAAAATTATAATTTTAATTCAAATTCAATACCATTGTGCTGTTACCATAGTACATTGTATTGCTAAGAATTTGATTTAAAAAAAATCACTGTTAAAAGTATTTTGCATAAGTATCAAAAAAAATAATATAGTCAAGCCCTAACATTTTATTAGGGTTGGTAGGCTTGGTGTCCCCCTCCAAAAAAGAATCAATTCATCATTAATTTTTCATTGTTCTGATTGCTGCTGAAATCAAGTATGGTGTAGAATTGACTTGTATATATATGAGCACAGGGATTTATTTAACTAATATTCACATTGAGTATTACTAAAGAGTCTAGTTAAGGCATTGGACCTTTTTGGCTTCTGATGTTTTAGCCTTGTTTGCATAAAAATAACAGCCACAACAAAACCAAAACAGTTCCTAACAACAAGAAAATCGCAGCAGAGGTACAGACCAATTTCTATATAAAGAATTATAGTTTGTCATTACACAGCCATTCACAGCATTTTTTTTAATATAAGACTGATTATTCACTGTCTTCTGAAGATGATTTAGACATATCTGTTCTTCTGCTTTGAAGAGGCAAGCTCAGAAGAATAGCCCTCATTTTAGGCACAGGATTTAAGAATTTGTTATTCATTACTGAAAATTAAGAGTAACTCAATTTATTAAGGAAATTGATTACTTAGCCAATTAGGTTTTACATTAAAGTTGCTACAGATTTTGGTTGCCTTATCTTCAGTTCATAGGAAGCATATGACTCTAATATTCTTGGCTTTTTCAATTTTTTCCCCCTTTTTTTCAAAGTAACCATTCTTTGGAGCGTTATTTATCAAAGAGACACTTTAAATTAAGGCTCCAGGGAAATAGATAATGGATGGAGGTCTTCTGGGAATGTCAGTGTTCTGTTCAGTTTGAATCTGAGGTAAACTTCTGATCTTAAGCATATATAAAAAAAACTCCTCTATGAGACAACAAACCACTTATGACAGATAAGAGAAGTGATGAATAAGTCTACACAAATCTAAAACCTTCATTTCTGTTGTGCTGTAGTACTGCTAATTTGATCCAAAACAGTTCAGAACCAGTGTATTATCTTCTAATGTCTGAAAAATCTTCAGTGGAAAAGTAACCTCAAAAAAGGTTAAAAATCATCCTCCCGCATGCATACTAATGTCAGTTAATTTCATTCAGTGCAGCCACTGATGGTGAGGATGATAATGATTATTTTTTGCTTTTACAATTTTAATAATCATTTAGAAAGTAAAAGTGTCTTACATACTAGAAGAAATAATTATTTTCAGTAATGAAGTTTTTTTCCTATAACGTGACGTTTAAGAACAAAACTCTACAAACAGAAAATGCATGGTACATCTAATTTTATTCCTACTTCCACTGAAGTCAGAAGACCAGAGAATCACTGTCAAGGTAAACAAAATAAAGTATCAATTGTCAATACTATTCAATTAAGGATTATATTAAACTGTCGGAGACCTGGAATTTCAAAAATGTGTGAGTTTTGTTTCAAATTGTGTCCCACCATTCTGGCTTTTGCATCAATAGATGTGTTTCCAATTTAAGAGCTGTATTGTAGTGTCAGCTGCGCATTTTGAGATTTTGTGTAGCATTATTTGAGCTACATCCACCATGCCCAAATCTTTGTCACTGGGAGTTTCTCTTGTCATTAATTGGAGAATTAGGTCTTTATTGTTGCTGTTCAGGCTTCATATAAAGTTATGAGTTGAGAATGTAACTTCACAATCCCCCCCCCCCCCCCTTTTGGGGGGATGTAGATATTTACTATGGAGATATCTAAGATTAGGTGAGGGGCCTAACATTAAAGATGTGTCAGGTTTTCTTTACTAATAATAGCAGGGCAAATTACACTCAGAATTTTCTTGGATGTTTTAAAATTATTTCTTTAGCTTCATGATTGCTGCTGTAGAGAAAGACATACAAGCTGAAGAGCATTTCTGTGTCTTCACTGGTAAAAATTAAATAAAATCAAGATGTATTAGCTCTTTGAGGAATAAGTCCTTCACAGCCATTTTGTATTTTAATCAACCAAATATTTATGTACCACTTAAAAGAGGCCTTTTCTTGATATAACCATGAACTAAATGTTCTTTATGGATGGAGTTCTTAAAAACTCACAACTTTTACATTAGCAACCTCTAGACTACTCTGAGTCACCTTAGCTAATTTGCTTATTGATCTCTTTGTATTCCTATGTAATATAGAACTCTCCTTGCTTCTTCAGTGGCCTAAGATGGCAAATGGTTACAAGGCAATGACTCCAAGGAGGAATAAGCAGAAACTGTAGATAATGATTTTGCATAGCAGGCAGTGTTATGCATTATTTCTGCTTTTACTGTGTTTTGCCTAGACTTTCTATAGGAGACTTTGCGGAAGGCGGGAGAAAAAGGGGAAGTGGGATGGGACAGGAGAGGGAAGAGGGAAGTGTTAATGTATAACCTGGATAGCTATGTAGGCGAAAGCTATACTAAACTCAAGTTCTGACTGTGTTCAAGGAAATTTTTTTGGAACAGTTTGGTTGTTTTTTGGGCTTGCCCACTCAAGAAATACACTATTATACAATACTAGAATCTGCACTATGTTTCTTAGACATTCTCTTCTTGCAATCACTGTTTCACAGTGGCTATTATCCTATGTAGAAAATCCTATATAGAAGACACATTTTTACTGTGACTGCTTATTAGTTTGGCTTATAAACTAAGGTAGACTTTCAGGTAGAGCAACAGCATATAGCTTCATGTTTATTTCTATGCTTCCAATACACTTGCTTTCTGTATTTCACAGTTCCACGTAAGTCAAAAATGGCAAATGAAGAGAGTCAGAGTATGATATCTTTGTTAAATGACTTTATGAGGCTCTATAGTATTGTGATCAATAACTTTTCACCTGAATAAATCTGGGTTGTGAAAAGTTTTTGGACTAGTTTCATTGGAACTAAATTTTTTTGAGTGAGGAAGTTTTCTGGAGACTTCAGTGCTTCTATGTAAGGAACCTGCCAAGTCACAGGACAAGAGATAGAAAGGACTGTCTGGGTCTTCAGGTCCAATCTCAAATGATCGTTCACAGGTGGAAAACAGGATGGACCACTTCACAATTCCATAGAGTAACCTTTAGGTCTGCATCAAAAGACCAAATGCCACAAGTACAAAGCGCCACAGGTACAATGGAGTGGATCAAGAGCACTGCAAATGTCAAATAGCAGAGGATTTATTAACAAAACTAACTAAAACTCTAAGATGCTCCTGGGAAGAATGTCAAATTCATAGAGCCTGCTAACCT
This sequence comes from Dromaius novaehollandiae, assembly GCF_036370855.1. Classification (NCBI taxonomy): domain Eukaryota; kingdom Metazoa; phylum Chordata; class Aves; order Casuariiformes; family Dromaiidae; genus Dromaius; species Dromaius novaehollandiae. The sequence goes on along the minus strand of NW_026991412.1, from coordinate 196,119 downwards.
GATATACAGGCAAACTTCTTTCCAGGTTCAAAAACTTTCCGCTGCCTTAGTGCTGAAAGCGTTAGCAGAGCACAGACGTGATGAGTTGTAACTAGGAGAATCAATGCGCTTTGTCAGGACTAGGCTATGGTTCATCAGGGGAGAGGTGCATGACAGAAAGTATCTTAAGACACACATTTATTTCTACAGTTTTGACTAACCTCTAATGCTATGGAGAAGAACTTTTCCCCACAGTTTCTATCCAGAAATCAAACTCTCGTGACGGAGGTATCCAAGGGCACGCTGTGCTCCCCTCCCCGCCTCCACCATGGCCTTTCCGGTAGGTGACAAACACCCCTGAACAGTCAAAACTGGTCTGAGGCAGCGCTGACCGCCCGTTCCCGCCCAGTGCCCCGCCTGCTCTGCCAGTGCTGATTGGACAGCCACGGCAGGCGTGTCAAACTGCGATTGGCCAAACGAGGGCGCAAGACTAGACGTGCTGCGTGGATTGGATACCAGCAGATCCACCGGGTCCCCCCGGAGGGCTGGTCCCGGGGTGCCGCGGGCACAGAACTACCATTGTCCTTGTGATCCCAAACTCTGTGTCCGTGTCTCTCTCCTCAGCTGGCAAGAGCCAGTCACACTTTCATGGCATTAGGGGGAAAAAACCACAATTTTCCCTGCCACGCAGGATTAATAGGGTATCGTGCAAACGAGCTCTCCCAAAACATCCCTGTGTGTAGCATCGCATTATGTTTTCAAAGCTTGCTCGACTGGCTTGTTCAACTCAACCAACGTAAAATTAAGAGGGGATTTAATGGACTCCATATAACTACATTTTGAGGTAAATATACCAGAGGGAGAAAGCTATGTAAGTTCAATGATAATGTCTGCACAAGCTTGCATAAGTCTGTATTGGCCATGAATAAATTTAGATCTGAAATTAGAACAGTGTTCCTAACGGTACAGGGAGCAAAAACTGTGAATGAACTTCCGAATGGGGTAGTGCAGAAAAGGGGCCAAATGATTTAAGCATTTAAATGGGAATATATAACTAAGTAAGAAAATGTCTAGAAATAGCACATTTGGAAAACTGAGTGTTATCCTCATTTTTATCCCCTTTCGGTCTTTCGGGGGGGGGGGGGTAAATGATTTTTTGCTGCTTTTGTGTCTTTACTGAGAAATAATTAACCTGTTTGGCAGCCAGGATCTTGCCTTATGGCTGTTGTATTTGCCAGTCTGCAAATAGCAGCACAACTGAGCAAATAGCCAGCTGTATTTCATCAGGGCCAGCTCCCTTCTGGAGTCAACACTTTAGACAGCAGATTTCATGGGTTTCCCCTGATTCTAATAACACTAATGCTGTTATCATTGGTCAGTTAGTTAGCTAGTTCCATAACTTGATATTACTCCTTTCTTAAAAGTAGTCTTTTTCTTGAGTAATTAGCTTGCTAATGTAATAGAGTGGAGGGAAACTGTATTTCATATTTATTTATTTTTTCCTCAGTACCTATGTTATTGAACTTCATCTTCGTAATGCAGCCATCTCCACTGCTTTCCTCTAATTGGATTGTCTAGTTGATTCGTCTCACCCTCTTTTTTTTAATTATGTGTTGTAGTACTGTTTTTAGCTATTGTCCTTTTAATAATGAGCACATTTAACATCTTTGCTCAAGGGGTGAAATAATCTCTAAATAACATTTGTTCTTGCCCCATGTTATTTTCTGAACCAAGAGATGTTGTTAAGACACTTTGTACATTATGAAGCAATTATAATGAAATATTATTTTATTGGGGGAAAATATAATTAAAATGTGTATTTAACCTAAATAAAATGTGAATTTAGCAGTTTTTCATTACTGATGGCTTCCATGACTCACAGGTAGACCATGTTGTTAGAGAATTTGATCTGATTTATCTCTGTTTAATTGCACAGTATAAAATACATTAAAATGTTATTAATTCCACCCACAATCATAAAAATATGAATATATTTACTCCATTTATTCACAACTTTTTACATCAGCAATGACCTTTCATCACGAGGCCTGCTCACACTGTGAAGTAAACTTCTTTTGAATGTGTTTGCTGGGGATCTTCAATTGGTTATAGTTTGGCCTAGCACGTACCTATATACGTAAAATTATAAATCTTCCCTCAATTTACCTGGACTTATTGTTTGTTTTCTGTGATATACTGTATGAATTAAAGAAGGAAAATACAAGACACAGACACAAAGATAAGGACAGAAAGTTTTATATTAAGCATACATTCTAAAGCTTCTTAAACGCATAACATTATCATTTATTAACATGATAAAAGAGAAGGTTAATAAGAAAATTCTTGTGACTTCTTTTTCTTAGAATAGACATGACCGAGTGATCGGAACATTATTCATTAGTCTTTTAGTAAGTCCTTCCATCCTATGCTCTCGCTCCTCTGTCCTCCTCTGAGTTCACACTACTTCTTCACTACTTCCAACATGATTGTGTCATTCAGGACAATTACTTCTACAGCTGATGATATGAACACTTTATTATCTTTCTCTTTGCATCGGCTTTTACCTATCTGTAGAGAATTACATGAACTCCCTTTATTCTTATCTTGCCTACACTAAGCAATCTAGTTTGTCAGTCTTTTCCAATTAGTAATGTTTTCTCAACCTCTAATCATGAGTTCACCTCTCTTCAAAGCTCTCTTCAGCTGGTTCGCATCTTATATGAAGTGTAATGCATGAAAATGAATATACTATTTAATCAAAAGCCTTACAAATACTAATAGCTGCGTGGTTTGATTTTCTGTTAGTCTAAATATCTGATGTTATTGTACATGCTATATTAGATTTTTGTCACAGGAACAGTGAATAAACAATAAGCCACTTTCTTACCATGTGAGCAAAATGAGAATTGTGAATACAGTTCTGTGATTAAACATTTGGGTGGGGGGAATGTCTGAAAGTTCCTGGCTAATGAATTCCCGGGAGTTGGCTGATGAGAAGAATAATTTAAGATTTCTTTAACTGATATTTTTTAAACATTTTTAATATGTGGATCTAAATGGAAGTTGCTTGTAACTCAAAAATCAGTTTTTGTATTTTAATATTGCTATCTGTAATACTTGTACACTAACTGGATAAAAGCTTTAGGCAACAATAATAGAATGCTGTTACTTTTTTTTTTACATTTTATTGGAAATATGCACAAAAATGTATTTCCATACACAGAAAAAGAAATTTTCCAGAAAATATGTTTACAATTTTATCTTTATTCACTGTCATATGAAAATTACAATCACATAAGGTTGTCTTCTTGTAATCTCTTGAGAAATATTCTATCTCCAGGGTATGGCATAAGCCTCTTTTTCTGAGGGCATCAACATCATGGCAGAAAAGAAAGAAAGAAAAGAGCCCATCAGTCCAGGTGACCGCTCCATCTCCGGTCGCTGGAAAATGCCAATTGAACAGAAAAGGAGGTGTGAGAAGACGCGCAGATACCGTCCATACTCCTGACCACTCCAGAAGTAAGACCCACGAACGAGTGACTGAGCGAGATGGGGAAAAGTGGCTTTGTGGGAGGGCAAGGAGCCTGCTCCTGAGCCCGTGCCCACCTCTGGTGCCATCCCCCAAGGGAGGGACTGCCTGGGACACCAGCCCGCAGCGGTCAGCAGACGTCTGTGAGGTGTGCGTGGGACGCGGGGGTGTCACAATGGCCTTGGCTGCCCGCCCGGGCGTCTGGGGAGGTGGGGTCTTCAGTGGCTTGCTCCTTCACCTGTGAGGAGGTAGCTGGAGCGAGCACTGCTGTCCGGAAGGAATTCCTTCTGAGATGAAGAGATTACGATTGTGGTGGGGTAAGGGCCACTCCTCAGTTCTTTATGGCAGGCCCACAGAGCTCCTCCCGTTCGGGGCTGTCCTCTGCTCGACTTCTAAATGCCTGATCTCGACCTGGATCCTCCTGCTGTGAACTTCTCACCCAAGGAACTCATCCACAAAATCCCTCGGAGGGAAGGGAAAGGAAGCAACCAAGGCAGAGTCGTTTTTCTGCTGTGTCTCCTCGGCACACTGCAGACAACTTTGATGCCATCTGCCAGACGTCAGGCCTGCCTGCCTGAATCTGGTGGCTCCAATACGCCCACCTTTGGCTGGGTAATAGAGGCACCTGCTGCAAACCAGCTGGTCTTCTGGTGTTAGCAGTGAGGGGAGGAATTTCCCTGAAGGCTGGGGAGCCGTTTGACCCTGCCTGATGCTAGTACCTGAGGGCAGGTAATCCTCAGCTTGTTTCCTTCCAGGTCGCTTGACTAAAAGAGCTTCCCGGGTGAGACCTGAGGAGCCTGAGGATGGAGGCGTGGATGCAGAGTCTCCTCCTGCAGCCACCAACACCTTGCCTGGCTCTGTGGTCTCCTTTCTGTGCCAACTGCAGGAAAATGAGGTAAGGGAGTGGCAGTTTCAGTGGATTCCGCCTGAATTCAAGCACTTGGATTCCGAACGTGCCTGGCTCAGGCACCAGGGGATGTGCTCTTGCCACATGGTAAATGCACTCTCCTGCAAACACCGCATCACAGAAATGCAATTTTTGCCAGTCATTAGGAGACAATGCTACTGCACATCATCCTTTCTCACAGAAGGCAGGAGTGCAGTAGAGGACACGGCCAACCTTCTGGTCATTTGCTCTCCCCAGGCTTCCTCCTTTTGTCGACATATTCTCTGAAAACTTCCTGAGCGCAGCAGTAGTCCTACACCCACCCTAAGCCCCCGGCCACCTCTCTGTCTGGGCTGCTGTCTGCGGCTCCGACCATGCTTTGATCTTTGTCGACTTCTCAAAGACAGTGAAACATAAACATAATTTGAGAACCAATCTGTGCAGGGAAGGCAGATCTCCCGGTATGATCCACAAAAGTTACCCCAGGAACTTCCCTAAGGAGCCGGGGGAAGCCTGTGAGTCAGGCCCTACCAAGGAAGTCTGGAAATGCCATTGTCCCGTGTATTCCTTTTGCCCCCGGCACTTTGTTTGGTCTAGAGGAGCTATGAGCTCTTTGGGGCAGCAACTGTGTAGTTGCAGAATATCCAGCAGAGTGGAGGGAGCTGTGAAGCTGGGGAGATCCTTACCAGAGCAATGGGTGGATCCTCCGTTTGGCGAAACACTTCCTTGTGAGGCTGGTCACTCAGCTACTTTCTAGGACTAGATCCTCGAAATGGAGCTGTCTGCATGATGCCGTTTGGGAAGGCTGTACGGACCAAGTGCTCTACGACATCCTGGTCATCAAGGAGAAAGAAGTTCAGATGTTCCCTGTTCTGATTTGTCCTCAGGGTAATCGGGTAGAAATTTACCAGGAACTGGGGAGAATCCTCCAGGAAGATGGCGACCATTTGGAGAGAGATCTGTTAAGCCAATTAATAACATTGGCTTCAAGGGATTTGAGAGTGGCAAGCTTGTTCTCTTCGAAGCTAGTCAAAGCATCCTGCCTAGAGCCCTGTTGTCTGGAAAGCTATAGCATGACACCAAAGATCTCCCCTTTGCCTTAAGAACCAATGACAGTCCCCAGATCCCACTATGGGAGACTCTTCCTCAGGGGAGCTGACTCCTTGAGGGAAAGGGCCATATCCAGCCAAGCTCTTGAGCAGGTGCAACCTCTGAAGTAGCTGCCCTGTGTAAAGTGGCACTGGGCCTTTGGCTGCAGCTGAGGCAAGCAGGCCCACGACTGCTGTAACAAGCATGTCTGTGCTGAAGGGAAAGGCTCCAGGCAGGGAGGTAGAAACTCAGCCTGCTTCCACACGGTTGGCCATTGGATTACCGTTCTTAGGTAGTCATCCTGCTTTGAGGAAGAGGCATGGCGAAGTGCCAGTCCCTTCCCTGCTGTACCCAATATTCCATCTGGCCTTCTGTGTGGAGCGTGTTCGTTGCTGGAGCCTTCTGGGAGCTTCTCTGTTCCTATTCTCCCGCTGTCACAAAGGGAAGGGAGAGGCAGCAGTAGCACAGAAGGGCAAATGGTCAAACTCTTTCTTGACCAACAAGTTTAGGACTGCTGAACTGCTTACCTTTCACAAAGGGGCAAAGCGGTGGCAGCCAAACAAGGCAGGGAATATTTATCACTGATGGATCTCTCTGGAGAGATGACGTTTCTCTCACTCTTCCCTTCAACATGGAAATGTAGAGCTGAAGTCATACAGCCATCGTTGGCTAGTTTCATCTGCCCCGCTGCCTCAGTCTTTCCTGTGTTGATGGTTTTCCTTCATGGTCCTTTTGTAGGGTGTAACGGATGTCGTGCAAAGAGCAGCAAGTGACATCCTGGTCTCCCTGGCCCGCTCTCACTTCCTACAAGTCATGGAAGAGCTACAGCGTCATCTGAAGCCTGTGGAGGATATCCCTCAGGAATTTGTTTTTATAACCCTCAGCAAACTGGCCACGAGCTATGGTACGGCAACTTGGGCTGCATGCTTTGGTGCTGGCTTCTTTGAGCAGCGGGAGAAGGGTTTCGGTTGTTGGAATATAGGAGGGCTACAGGGTTATGGCTTCCACATCTTTTGCTGCCTGGGAGCAGTCGGAAGTGGTGGCTTTGTCCCCTGAGCTAAGTGCCCTAAGGATGGGACCGTGGGAAGACCCAGCCTAGCGGAGTTCTGCTCCACTCTGCTTCCAGTCCCACCCTGAAGGGCTTCCCTGCTCCCATCCCTCGGGGAAGGGCACCCTTGCTGAACAGCTTTCCTGACAGCAGGTTGTTTGCTTTCCCTCTGCCCTTCTCTGCAGCACTGAGCTGCATCCCGTTTCTGGAAATGACCTGGAATGTCATGTACACCATGCTGGGGCGAGTACAGAGCAGCAGGATGAAGCAAGCCTTCTGTGCTGGTAAGTGTCCACCTCTAGTGCCAGGGCTGCACTGGGATGCAGAGGGAAGGGGAAGTTAGTGAGCAGCAGTCGGCACCCAAGTCTCTTCTCTCTCAAGCTGCTACTGCAGGTTCTGAACCTCTAGGGAGCTCCAGCCCTTAAAGCTCCAAACAGTCTGTACAACATAAAAGAGTGTCTAAAGCTCAGGAGATGGCTGTGGCCAGGAAGGGAATGGAGTTGTTGGAGTTTTACTACTCAGCTAATTTTACTACTGAACAGCTAATCTTGGAGGGGGAAAAAGGACTAGCAGGAACAAGGAGGAGAAGAGGGAGGAGAGAAACAGCTTAGCATTTCAAGGAAGGCATTTTCAAACATTTCACGCCTGCCCCAGAACCCAAAACTGCTCTGGAGCTAAGTGCTGATGAGCATGGGACGGCAGTTTGAGACAGGCTGGAGTGATAATGCAAACTCTTCTCTCTGGGACATACTTGACAGAGTGACCTTTCTCCCCATCTTTCATGCAGTTCTGGAAACGTGGTCGAAAGGGGTGACTGTTTACTTCCAAGACTGGGCAAAGTGCTCCTTCCCTCGAATAGGGGAAGCCCAGCTTTGTGAGAAGACATACCCTTTCTTCTGCTACGTGGTCAGAAACTGGCTGGACTGTGAAGAGAAGGAGGTGAGACTGGCTGCCTTTGTGGCCCTTTAGCAGCAGCAGCTGCAATGCTGGAGTTCACCTGTCTTTCTGGGGAACAGTGGTGTCACGTCAGGAGAAGTGCTTTCCAGGGAGGAAGCAGGTCGTTGAGGCGTTGTCTAGAGCTGGGAGCCTGCTGCAGCTCGACAGTGTGGAAATGCTGTGGGCCAACAGGCAGTGTGCCTGGAGTCCCGCTTTGCAGCCTCGCGATGAACTAGTGAGGCCAGGCCGGGTCTGGAGAACCGCCGCTGGGAACCAGCCAAATTCCAGTGGCCTTTGAGCCCCAAGGGTCTTGGGTTTAGAAGAGGGGAAATGTTCTCTCTCTTCTCGAGCAAGACCGTTTCCTCCAGAGGAAGCTGGGAAATGGCCGTCTTTGGGAAGGGGGAAGTTTGTGTCTGGGGGATGCTGCCTCCTAGAGCAGAGCTTCAGTCGGAGCAAACAAAGGTCTTCTGTCTTCCTTGTGTGCAGCTCAAGGAGGACATCATCAGGGCTGTGGCAGCTATGATGGGCCTCCTCCTTCATCAGGAAGAGTATCAAGGGCATGTGTGCGACCAGCTCTGCTGGCTCTTGGACCAGTATGAAGAGGTCCAAGATGGTTTTCACGTGACCAAGGTGAGGTGTCTGGCAAGATACGATGTGGCTGTATGGGTGAGTGTGTGCTGGGATCAGGGAGCTGTGGGAGTTCCTGGAGGAGCTGGGAACCTGTTAGAGAAGAAGCCAAGACAGTCGCACACAGATGGAGGGGGAGGCTTGATACTGCCTGTTTTTTCAGGGCAGAGAACAGCCAACTGTGGAGGCATGCTGTCCTGTGTTAATGAGCTGCTCTCACTCACAAGCCACCCTCTCGTTTTCACTTTTTCTTGTAGCGTCTCAGGCATTTCTTGGAAGCTGTGGAGAAAACTGAGCCCTTTATCCCCAGGGAAAGAGTTTTTATCATCTGCATTGTTGTGCACAACCAGGTAAGCAGGGGCTGAACATCTTGCACTTCCCTCTGGGTTAGCAGGTCTGCCTCTGGTTGGCAGGAAAGACCCATGGGGTGGCAGGGCAGAGTTTCCCTCCTTTGGGCTTTTCTCATACCTTGCAGTCAGGTCCATGCAGCTGTTGAGGCCCCCATTCCGGCCAGGTGCCCACGGACTTTTCCAGGGCTGCTTTGCCTGGTTCCAGGGACAGCTCAGTTCACAAAGGAGTTTCCTGCTCGGGCAGAGAGCAGGAGGAATCTGGAGCCCAGAGAGCTGAAGCTGAGCCTTGGAATCCCAGCCAGCCCTTGTATCCTAACGGCCTTTTGCTGCTGCGGAACTGACTGGAACTCAAAGGTTGCTCTTGCTTCTAGGGCGTAGCCTTTGTTTTGGCTGTGGGTCCCCTGTCGTAGGCTCAAACTCCCTCTGGAGCGTTAGAGTGGAGCTGACAAGACGCTCAGGAAGGTGTTCATCTCTGACTCCAGGATCTAGAAGCTGTCTGTCAGAGCACAAGCTCATCTCTGGCCTCTCCGTAGAGTTCCAGAGAGACAGAAGGGTGGGGGGGAAGCAGAAGACAGCTTTGAGAGGACAGAGCACTGTCCTTCTTGAATGGCATCTTTCCCTGTGAGTCCCCAGGGAGACAAGACCTCATAGGAGCGATTCTTTTCAGTCTCTCTCAAGACTGATCCTAAAACGTACCTCATTCCCACAGCTCTCGGATGTGACCAAGAAGCACCGCATTGGCCATAAAACAGAGCTGTGCCACTGCATGCTGCTACTAGGTAAGGAGAAAACAGAATTTGGCTGTGGTTTCTTTGAAAGCTCTGCAATGGGAGAAGAGCTTGATTGTTAACCTAGAACATGATTTCTTCCCTCCAGCCCGAAGCTTCCCTGAGGAGACCATGGAGTTTCTGTACTCACAACTGGAGGCTGAGAACGAGGCTTCTAGAATAGCAGCCCTGTCTCTGCTGAGATTCTTTGTTCATTGTGACTGTAAGTAACACTAGGAAGAAAATAGGAGGAATGATGTACTTTGGCTGAGGGACTACGAGCAGAAACAGCCAAGAGCTGAAGCCATGAACTGCCAGAGCCTGATCAGAGGAGGTGTTCAGGCTGTGCAGTTGGGCTGTGGTAGACCAGACTCCTCTGCAACCTGAGTGCACAAGAAGTGCACACTCCCTGAGGTATCTCAGAAGTCGCCCGAGTCCCCTTCAGCTCTGAGAAACAGGCCAGCAGCCTTGTCAAAATCCATGGAGGGCACACGCTTAGTGTGGACCAAGCACCTTACCATGTTTCAGCTGAGAAAGGGTGAAGCACAGAAATGCGTGGGTGCTTACAAAGACTATGTTACCCAAATGAATTGTAGTCTCCAACCGTATCAAACCCAGCCGAGCAGTCTGTCTGGATAGTTATTGACCACGCTTCGTCAGGGGTGACAGCTGAAGCTCAGTAACACTCCGAGCATAAAGAGTAGTGAATTCCAGTGTGGATCCCATTTTTCTAACTCTCTGTGTTAGGCAGTCCCTGTTGCTCCTGGCTTCTGCTGCTTCCCCTGAAGTCAGATTTTGGCCCCGTGCTTTCTGTCTAGCTGTCCATGAGAAAGCAGAGACATTTTGACAGTGCTCTTTTGGAGGGGTGGGCTCTGCCTCAACGTACCTGTACTTCCTTTCAGCAATGGCGATAAGAAAGAACATGTTCCTGGTTGTCAAGGCAGTGGAAACTGTCTTTGGAGACCACCGGAGTAAGGTGAGGTGGCTGGGGAAGGGATGGTAGCCTGATGAGTGACAGGGGAAGCATTTCCCTACGCAGTTTGGATCTAGCCTAGGCATATGTTTCCTGCTTCGGAGAGAAGGACTCATGGTTACTCTTGTTTGCAATCTCCTCCCCGGCAGGTGAAGGTGGCTGTTCTTGGTTTCATCAAGGAACTGTTCAGCTCTGGTGTCGAGAACTGTTCGGCCTGGGGTCTGGTGGCCTATGTTTTCAGGGAGTTCAGTCGGGCCACCAGCAGACTGGTAAGAGGAGAATGTGACATTTGGGGCTTTGTTTTGTGCCTTTTGTCCACTGACTACTGCACTGAGCTTCCCTGAAAATGTGGAGGCCCCCAAGCAGCAGCCCTTGAGTGCCTGGTGCCATGACCTCATCAGCATCCCAACCGACTTGAATCGTGGGTCTCTCTGTTGCTGTCAAGGGTGCGGCTGTGGTGCTACACCACCATGTCATGCAATGGGAGGCACCGTGGGAGAGTAAGAAAAGAGCAGTGGTGCTGCCAGGGATTTCAGCAAAACTGCTTGGCAAAAGCCACCCTGGAAAAGTGGATTCTCAGCAGGATACAAAGGTGGACAAGTCTTTTCTGAACTGCTGATGGATGATCAGCAAAAGACAGAAATTGTGGGCTAAGCAGGACAAGCCGGAAAAGCTCTCCAGTTCTTTCCTTGTCCTCCATATTTCTGTCCGAACCTGTCCTGCCCTCCATGCAGTGCTTTCGGGCCCTGTGTGCTTTCTGGAAACAAAGGGACCACAGGCACCTCTTTCTTAGGTGTTGCCAGCCAGGTCCACAGGGAATGACTCCTTGTAGGTGGCTCACCAGAACAAGGACTTGGTGAAACTCTTGGCTTTGGCTGTGCCTTTCCTCTTGTTCAGTCATTTGCTGTGAGGCTCCTGAAGGCTGCATTTGTAAGGAGAAGCGTGTCAAGAACTCCCACCTCCTCTTCCTTGTCCTTGGGGCCAGTTCTGCTCTCCTTTCAGTGCAGGAATTGAGCAGAACTCCTCTGAAGAGCGTTTCTTTGGTGTCATTAAAACAGAGCTCGGGCCATTGAGCATCTGCTGTCGCGAATAAACCATTTACCCCCATTGGTTGGGTAATTGCAAACAGGCAGTTGCTCTCTCTGCATTCTGTGTAGTTTTCCTTGCAGTCCAGGATGTGACCCCTACTATAGGATTTCCCATTGTCTTACCTCAGGTGACCTGTGCTCCCAAAGCAAAAGCCAAGTCTCCTACTGAAGCCTCTAGCCTCTTCCTGAAGAAACAGTAGCTGATGGGAGTGTTTTCAAACTTGTGTCTTGCAGGAGACAGGAAACCTCTCTGAGAGGGAAGCAGTGGCAGAGACCGCGCTTCAAACTCTCTGCTTACATGTCCTCGACACCCTGGACGTCTCAGCAAGCGGCATGACAAGAGTAAGTCATCCCACCACCTGGTGCTACTCCTTGCCTTGAGGATACCTTCTTCTAGCCCTCCCCCTCCCTGCTGACAAGCTCTTCCGAGCACGGGGCTACCAGAATGTCTTGTCGGAGGAGAGGGGAAATGAAGCCTTGTGAATAACAGTCCAAGAGATGGGCTCAAGTGGGGATTAGGACAGTGGACTAGAAGGAAGAGAGACAGAAGAGAAAGGGTGGGAGAGACATGAAGTAATGCCCTGGAGAGGGCTAACAGTGGAGGGGCTGGGTCATAGCCACAGAGGACAGCCACTATGAAAACAGGAGTTGAAGGGATGGAAAGAATGACGTGCTGAATTGCTGTATTTTGCTCTGCAGCTCCTATGGCCAAGGCTCCTCCAGTTCGTAGTGCCAGCTCAGTACACTGGCACTCTGGTCCCACTCTCCCGCTGCCTCAGGGAGCTCGTGGAGAGACAGGAGAGAGCAGAAGAGAAGGAGGAACCCAATTACCTGTGCTACCAAGAACGCGGTAAAAGAGAGAAACTTCCAAAGTATTCTGTCCTGCTCTGTCAGGTGGACAGGCTGAGCCTGTGTGTGTCTCTGTCCCCTGGCAGACCCAACTGGGAGGCTGGGAAGAGTGAACAGCACAGCCTTGCCCTTCTGCTAGGTGACAGGGAGTCCTGCCCTGTATTTCCTTTGTGGAAATTTCCTCTGCATTTCCCAGAGAAAATGCTTTGCTCTTCATTTCTCAGCATTCTCCCTGTAAAATGGAGGACTCCTTGCTGGCAGTGCTGGGGAGTTACCTTCCTTTCGGCACGTTAATTGCATGGATACCCTAAGATGGGAAAAGCTGGGGGAAGGCAAATTTATCAGCAGATTATCAGGCCCCTTCAGTCCTGTCCTGGAGGCTTTGCCTGGGATGGACGGGTGATCATCTTGTGTGGGACTTGGCCTGCTGAAATGGATCTTTCTTTCTCTTTCCAGCCAAACTGCCAACTCCCCAGGCTCTGCTGGTACGTCTCCTGGTGAGTAGTTGGGGACTCCTCGGGGCAGAGTTTTCCTGACCAAGGGAAAGGGGGAGAGCTCCGGATGGAGACTGCTTTCAAGGCAGATGCTTGCAGCCTTCAGGGAGGAACAAGCCTGCTGGAGGGCGTCTTGCCCTCCAAGGACTGCCTGGGCATTCCCAGTGTGGACCTCTCGAATAGCAAGGACGCGCCATTCCTCAGGGAGGCAGTGCAAAAAGAGAAGCAGTTCTGCTGTGTGCTGCCTGCCATGGCACCTGCAAAGCCCCTCTCCTTTCTCAGACAAACTGCTGTTCCTCTGTCAGGCTGGAGCTCTAATTCTCTCTCCTTCCCTCTTCCAGGTGCTTGCTTGCTCTCCTTATGAAGGAGGTGGCCATGGAGCTGTTGCCCTGCAGCTGCTGAAGACCCTTCACAGGGCAATTCACAGAGCGGTGGGGATTCCCTGGATGGCCCAGATCCCTTCCTTGCTGCAGTACCTTGAAGGTAAAGTGTCCGCTGGGAGGGGATTGATTTGAAGAGGACAGAAGGGAAGTCAGGAAAAGGCAGGTCCCCAGAGTGCCTGAGGACAACGGAGCCCTTGAGTGTCTTAAAGCTGTCTTGTTCTTCATCCCTCCCAGTTCCAGGGAGCTGGAACTGACAGCTGAGAGAAGTAATGCTCCTGAAATAATCTGATCCCTGTGTGGGCTTTAGCCTGGCATATTGCATCAGAATGGCAGGCTCTGGCAGCATCCTCCCACCCTTGCTTGGACAGTGTTTGTGAGTGGTTACATTCCCCCTTGAGGAGATTTTGTGGCACTGCCCTCTCCTTGGAAGCTCAGAGTCACCAGTCGAGTCCAGCTTGGCAGTGGCAGTTCTCTCTTGCACTAAGCTCCAGCTGGTTGTGAAAGGCCCTTCTGCCTCATTTTTCTTCCTGTGAGGAAATAGACAGCTGCTTTGACCAGCAGTCAGTATTCCCCAGCGTTGATTCCATGGTCCTGAACAAATGGGACTTGGACATACCTTATGCATTTGGACTCACAAAGGGGCTGGTGGAGTAGCTGCCTTTGAGCCCTGACAGAACAGGTACATTCTGGGAGCTGGTAGCCTGGGAATGCTGGACTTTTTGCTTCCAAAGGAGACGTGTGGATGCTTCTTTTGGGCTCACTGTAATCAGATGACCTGCTGTTGTGTCCTCTTGTTTCCCAGGAAAAGATGAGAGCTCCCTGGACTATGCAGAATGGGAGTGCCGTCTGCTGCAGGTACAGAGTTCTTTTATGACAGCTGGGAGGTGGGGTCTTGGCAGTGAGGTTTTGGGCAAGCCTGTCCTCTCCCAGAACTTGGGCCTGTTGTCCTAAAAGCGCCACTGCCTCTTTCTCTATAGTTTCCTGAGACCCAGAAGGATCTTAGCTGCATATTGGAAGAAGGGTCTGGGGCAGATTAAAGGGGTGGGAAGGGAAGATGGATTATCCGTAGTGTGAGCTGTCCCCAGACACCTTCTTGTTACACTGGAATGAGAGAAAGACCTTGACAAAACCTGAGGAAGCATTTGCTTCACTTTTTGTTTTCTCCATAGTTCCTGAGAACATCTCTGGAAGCCATAAAGAATGAGACCTGGAATATGAAGCTGAATGGCGAGTTAACTCAGCAGATGGCCCACTATCCAAACTTTTCCAAGGAGAAGGTTGGTCCTCTGCTAAGACTTGGTCTTTACTTTTCTTCCTTGAGAGGTTTGGTGGCAGAGCCACAGGATGCTTCTCTCCCTGCATGGTTTTTTTCAATACAGTTGCTTTTCACTGCTTCCTATTCTCAGCCCTACATAATGTCTTTTTTTTTTTTCTTCCTTTAATTCTCTGTATAGAGCTGGTAACTGGATTGGGCCAAGAAATGGGCTGTTTTTGTAGTCTTGGTGCCTTGGCTGTCTCTTGGTCCTTGAGATGGGGTGGTAGCTGGGTGTTCCGCTTCTCCAGTGATGACAGGTTGCTGTGTTAGCAACCTCTTCGCGCTGGCCTCTTCTCTTTCAGAATTTCCTCTATAAGGCTGTGGGGGGAGCACTGGCAGCGTCTCAGAACATCAGCTACATTGAAGAACAGCTGCAGAGCTACTTGGAAAGAGTCAGACGTCTGGAACCTTCTGAGAGAGAGGTGGGTGCTCTCTATCCCTGCGCTCTCCAGTTTTCCCTCGGCAGCTTGGATCTCGTTGCCTGACTTGGAGCTTTTTCCTGCTGATTCCCTCAGGCAATATGCTTGAAAGCTTGAAAGGGATGAATGTGTGGGATGGAAACAGACTCACTCTTTCCCTTGTGTTGCAGGGACCGATTTCGGTGTTAGCATCCTCTGCTGAGGGCCACTTCGACCTGGCCTTGAAGACAGTCCACGACTTTGCTGCTGCTGGGGAGAATAGGAGACTTCCTAGGGTCTTCACCCTCCAGAAGGTAAGGGAAGCAGGTTTTCTCTGTTGTCTTGGCTTTCTTTGCTTGTGTAAGAACTGCCGGAAGCCTGTAGCCAGGAGTTCTGGTGCTTCAGGCGTCTTCAGGACAGATCCCATTACAAAGTCATGGATCAAAATTCCCCAGCAGTGGCAACAAACAGCAACTGGCCATTGGAACAGTGTTGGGTGTGGTTTCAGTTCAGCTGGCAAATGGAAATGAGGGATGGTCAATGGGCAGTGCTCAAACTCCTGGTGCTGTCAAGGAAGGAGGTTCTGCACTTCAGCCCTCCTTTGTCTAAGAGTTCCAGCTCTTAGACACAAGAGAGGGAGACAGTGGGAGGGAGAACAGCTCTCTCCCAGAGAGTTAACGGAGGCATTGAAGAGTTACTTGGTGAAATGTTTTGAGAAGTGTGGATGAAAAAGGCAAGCTCGTACCTGTTTGGAGGCAGTTTCTCAGCTAGAAGCAAAGGGGAAGTCTAAGGTAAAATGAAGAGGCTCGACTGAATCCTCCTGACTTTCCCAATTTTCCAGGAGCACCAGAAGGAGAACGGAGCAAAGACAGCTGCTGCTGTCATGCTCATCTACAGTAAAATAGCACTCCATGCACCCAAGCAGCAGCTTCTTGCCCGGGTCGAGACGGACATTGTAGAGAACATCCTGTGCCAGTACAGAACCAGCCCTCAGGTAGGAGCTGTGAATGCTCGGTGTCGGGACAATTAGTCTAGAGCTAGCTCCCGCCCTCCTCTGAACCGGAGCTTACTGGGACAGAGCATCTGTTTGGAAAGATCTGCTCTCAACAAGAGTCCTGGATCTCCAGTTCCAAACCTGCCACTCTATCCCTTTGACATATATCCCCGTGTCATTGCTGGTGTTCTTTGAGTTTTGGGGGACTTGTCTGAGATGTCAGAGACCCGAAGCACAAGCAGTATCCCAGGTCCAGTTCTAGCCGTTGCTCCCCATGCAGGGGACAGAGGGCTCCAGATGAGTCTCTGCAGCCTCGTAGTGTTGGCGGTAATCTGAACTGCTGCCGTCTTTCGCATACTAGTGTTTTCTGTTTCCCCGACTCTCACTCTTTCTCCTTGCACCTTGCAGGCACCGGGCATCACTTTCCCAGCCCCAGTAAATGCTCCCTGAATGAGCCTTGCTCCTTGCCCTTCTCCCATTTCCAGTTTCCGTTGTTCCAGATTTGCTTTCCCCACTGCCTTGGGCCAGAGTCCAGGGGGCTCTCTTTTGGGTAGGAAGCTGGGGAAAGCTCCTTTCTGCTTCCAGGTAGTCCATGTCTTCCTAGGATCCCAGGAGAGATCTCCTTCCACTGAAATAAGACCCAGAGGCCCTTCCCCCTAGGCTCCTGGAGGATGCAGTTTCTTCCCTCCGCAGCACTTTGAGAGTAGCTTTGGCCCTTGGGTTGATCTTTTGGCCCTCCTGTTAATCTTTTGGCCTTTGGTCCTTTGAACAGCTCCTCATCTATGTCACCTTTTTTTTCTTTCCTGGTCCTCAGGACACAGAACTCAAGCTGGCCCTAATCCAGAGTGTCACAGAAGTCAGCTGCGCCCTTCAAGGCGTTGGCACCTGTGAGAACTTCAGCTTTGCTTCGAAGAGGGTGCTGCTGGAGCTTGTGCTGGTGAGTGACATGGAATGAGAGAGGCTGTCCTGCAGAAGAGTTTGTGCACTGAGAGGGGTTTCCTCAGAGAGGCACTGTTCTCTGTGGGCTGAGAAAGGCCTTGGGCAAACTTGGGAGTGTCCGAGGCCTAGGCACCAGCACACTAGGGTCCCTTGTGCTGCCAGCTTGTGGGTGATCCCTGGGAAGAGCAGTGGGTCTGTCCTCTCTGGAGCTGCGGTCTTCCGGCAGTTCTGGGAGAAACCTGCATGGAGGCTGTCTGTGTTAGCCACACGCGCGGAAGAAGAATCTGCTCTTCTTGCTGAGGCAAGGCCCTCTTCTTTCCTGCCCTCTGACCTCTGTGTACCTGTCTCTCTGTGACCTGCAGGACTTCATGAAGCAGGAGCCCCTGGATTGCGTGGCTTCTCCCGTTCGCTACAGGGCAATTCTTGCGGTGGAGCACTTGAGGTAGGGCTTTTCCTCCTGTGTGCTGGGTTTTCCTCCGCATGTCACAGAGGAGCTGATTGAAGCTTCACAGTTGACCTGAGTGTGGGGTGAGAAGCTGCCTTTGGTGTGGGGTGAGGTGATGGTCCCCGTTATGTATGATCCTGGAAGATGTGATGCGGTACAGATCCTGGAGCCCAGTGTTGGAGAGAGATGGCCTGAGGCTGTAGATTGGAGAAGTGTGGAACAGAGAGTGGTCTGGGCTGCAGAAAGGCTGCTGGCTGGCTGGCTGGCTGGCTGGCTGGCTGGCTGGCTGGCTGGGGGAAGAGAGCTCCCGGCTCTCTGTACGCTGGGAGTCTGATGGGCAAGAATCCATGGGAGTTGGCGGAAGTGCTCCCTCTTCATGGAACAGCAGTGTTGGGAACTGGGGCTCCAGCTTCAGATGAACTCTAGCTGCCACTGGACCCCCTCTGGCAAAGAGTAGCAAGTGTCCTTTCTGAACTCTTTCTTTTGTCTTCTGCCAGCAAGATCAAGCCATCTCTGACCCAGAAGGAAAACTGTCATCTTCTTCAGGAGTGCTTCCGAAGCCTATTTCCCCTTCCTCCCCTTGAGCAGACAAAAGAAGGGGAGGCAGCAGATGATGCTGAGCATGCAGAGGTAGCTGTCAATCCCCCTCTGCTGCTCTGCATGTTCAGAGCTGCACCTTATCATGCACTGAATGCTGGCAGAGCTGAGGCTCTGGACTCTGGCTGAGTTCTGAGGCTCTCTGATTTCAGCTACCACTCCTTCTCTCTTGCTTTTAGGCTCTCTATACACGATCCCTGGAAGCTCTTGCTCGCCTCATGACAAGTCTTGAGGAAGAGCTGACCTTGTCATGGCTCAAGGAAACCTTTCACGTGAGTAGCAAAGAGGAGAAAGGGAAACTCTCTTTTGTCAAGAGGAGAGCCAAGGATGGAGGGCCTCACGCTTTAGGGGATCATCTGAGAATAGGAGATGCTCTGGAGGCAGGTGCAAGGCATGCAATTCTTCCCTGGAGGTGGAGAAAACTATGGCCCGTCGTGGCTGTAGGAGTTGTGTTATTGGTTGTCAGGGCATGTTGCAATGGGAGCTGTTGCCAAGATGGCCATGGTGGACGGATACAAGGCACTCCCAATCTTTGCTGATGAGTGAGTGCTGTGTGCAAGTATCAGATACACTAATATAAGAAGCCTTCAGTGTTTGTGTACCTCACAGCGGTGATGAATTCCCATGGAGGCCAATGTATCCTTAGTGTGGTTCCTGGGGGAAGAAAAGGTGGGAGACTGTAAAGGAGTGTGTGTGTGTGTGTGTGAGTGTGTGTGCGTGCAAACGATGCATGCCCTGATCTAGCTGTGGTCTTCCAACAGCTCCTAGAGGCCTGGCTCCGTTCTGGGAAAGAGTGGGAGAGAGAGAGGGCCCTTTATGCCTGCACTCATCTGCTAAAGACTTACACCGAGAGACTGGAGGATGCTGTGAGTATTGACTCCCTCTTCCCAAAACTCTTTGGGAGTGCTTGTGGGTTCAGCTGGAGTCTCTCGGGGAACCAAGACGAGGGCAGCCCTGGCGAGCCAGGAGGCCCTGCAGGTCTTCTCTGCAGCTCTGCCCTAACCTCAGCACCCATCTGCCACCAAGACAGCATTGCTCCTTAAGCCCTTCTGCTTCCCTGGCAGGGAGGTTTGCTCAGAGCTGTGCTCTGGGTTGCTAATCTCCTGGGAGGATAAAGCTGAGCTTCTGTCGATCCAGATGCCCTGCTGTGGGTCAGGAGTCAGTGTCAGAAGGAGAAGGTTGAAGGGCCACTCCTGCAGCCTGAGAACTTTCTTCTTTCTTTGATTTCTACCAGAGAGAAAACTCTTCTGAGCAGTTTGGCTCCATGATTGGAGTGCTGGGGCCTCTCAGCTGTGACTCCCTGGCCACATCACGCCAGCGGGCAGTCGACTGTATCAGCTGCCTTCTCTCAACACAAGGTGAGAAGAACAGTCATTGCTTCCCACTTCCTTCCGCCTGCTCTTCCCTCTCTTCCCTGTCTGGCAGCAGAGGCAATGTGCAGGGAGGGGGCTCCATTGCCAGAGGAGAAGAGTAATGGACAGCAGACTGCTGGTTTCTTGCATCCAGACCTTGGTCATTCTTTTCCCTCCTGGCCATAGCACAAGGGAGGCCTGGGAAAGTTCTCTGAGCAGCCCTGCCTCAGGGGCACTTCTGGGTGCTGTGGAGAATGAGAGCCCTCCCACATTTCTGTCTCAGGGCAGCACTCTCAGGCACCAAGGATTAGAGGACAGCACTTTCTAGCTTTGTAGAGACAAAGTAATGATCCCAGTTGAGAAATTGTTTAGAAGGGAGTTGTACACCTGGGCTTCTGGAGTGGACTTTGGTCAGCATCACCTGTCCACACTGATGAATCTATGGAGACCCTCCTCCCAGTCAGAGGATAGGTGTGACCTGTGCTTGCACATGGGATGGAGGGGCTGAGAAAAAGAGGAGCCATAGTTGAGGACAATAGGTATAGTCTGAAAACTGCTGTAGGAGAAGGAGAGTGTTTTTTCTGACTGGCATAGAGCAGAATCTGATGGCCTGACTCGTAAAATGCTGCACCCAGAGTTCAGAAGGGTCCTGCACTACCCCTGTGGAATTCCCTACCACCATTTGGTGATTCCTTGATCAATGGCTGTGGACTGGGGGTTCATTTTCAGAAAATGTGCCTATCCTTTCCCACCTGTGTTTCTTTTAGGCAAGGTTATGCACACAAGGGAAGTGGATCTGAATCACTTCTGTGAGGAGCTAGTGGCCGCAGATGTGGATTCGCTGCTGAGGACCTCTTCCAAAATCGCAAAGGTTACTGACTCCAAAGCCAGAGCTGTGGCTACCTGGTGGCTCAGCTCCCATCACTTTTCTCTTCTTTACTTCCAAGATTTCTCTCCCCTTTCAGAGTGGCCTATAGCAATGGGGCCTCTGTTGTTAGCAAGTAGTAAGAGGGTTTTGAAGCATAACAATATCTAGCGTTCCCACTGGGGAAAGAAGTAGACTCCATGAAGTTTCTATGAGTTTGTGTGTTTGTTTTCATCCATCCACACCCAAACACTCTCCATCTGGGGAAAGTGAGCTGTTGAAGCAAAGCAGGGAAGTTCCTTAGCCCGATGGCTTTCTCTTTATTTTAACATGTATTAGCTTGCCAGCTCTTGAGAGTTATTTTAAGAACATAAGTTGTGTAGGCAAGCAACCGACCTCATGGAAGAGCCTTCCAACTCTATGAGCTTCATAAATCAAAAGAAGAAGTTGTATGTGCAATTGGAATACAAAGCACCTGCCACCTTCAGGATTAGCTAATGGCTGAACTGAGAAGCTGCTCAAGTTTTCTTGTCCTTTGCTTGTAAGAGAGGAAGCAGACTTCTGATGTTGTTTCTCCTGTTTCTCATTTCTCTCCAGGTTGCATGCAAATCCTTTTGCTCAGAGCAGGCAAGAGGCTTTCTGAAGGCTGTCCTGGGCAGCATGCTGTCCTTCAGCCCCACTTGTGCTCGGGCAGCAGGCGAGTGGATGCTCATCTTCCTGAAGGAATGTGGAAGAGAAATGTTGCGGGAGGTAAAACACCCCTTGTTTATCTTTAGAGTTGGAACTTTGACACTGAGCTGCTGCACTACCCCTTGTCTAGCTGCTGTGGTCTGCAGAAATGCATCTTGCATGCAGAGCCAAGAATGTCTTGTTTATCCAGCTGAAGTCCTGGCAACCTAATCCAAGAGCTACTGTGCATCTGGTACCAGCAATACAAACCCTTCTGGAGCAAAGTCTCCAACTGTTCCAGACACAGTGCCAAGAAGGAGCAAATCTGATAGACACAATTTAGTAGAGCCCCCCCCCTTTCTCTGGTCTGTGCTGCGTCTCGGGGTCCACTGGTGAACGGTGCCAGCCATCTTTTCTCCTGGGCTCTGTTCCTTTCATACGTGGTCAGCAGATCGCTTGGTGTCTGTCCTGTGGGGAAAAAGAGCAGACAGATAGTGTCTTGATGGCTGTCATCCACAGGAGAAGTGAGTAGTTTTGCTCTGTGCAGGCTACGGCCACAGTTTCTGGCGGTGAAAGGATCTGCCAAATGTCTTCCTCCAGAGCAAAGTTGTTCCCTCTGGGGAAGGTGTTAAATCTATGAGAAATGAGGAGGCTGGAGGCAAGGACAAGTATCCCTGGAGAGCTGGTTCCTCCAGGAAGGACCTGAAGGCCCTTGTGCAGGCACTGCATGGTATCTTCGGAAGGTGTGAAGAATGTGTTAGGTCTTGATGTTGCCTTATTTCAAGCACATAGTTAGAAGCGTTCAGACTGCTCTGGGTGAAACGTTAAAATGTCTTTTGTGTGCATGAGAAGAGAAGCTGAAAACAGAAGGGAGCCAAGGCATGTGCAATGACAGCACATCTGTGTGCGTGAGAGGGCAAGGAGCACACTTAGACCCAAAAGAAAACCCTCCACTGTGTGGAGTGGTAGGGCTGAAGTTTAGGGTGAGATCTTGACAAATGGTCAAGGAAGCAGGACTTGCTCATGTGCTGAAGAATTGGTCTGGCTTTAAGGGAAGCCCTAGGAAAGGCCTAAAACAACCTGCTGTTCTTTCCTTGTCCCTTCCAGGTGCCAGAAATCCTGACAATCCTTTACGATCATCTGCCAGCTGCTCAGCAGGGCAGCCTGAAGGAGTTCCTCTTTGAGGCAGTGTCTGTCCTGGGCTGCTATCACCCTGAGGCAGTAACCAACAGCCTCCTCCAGAGACACCTGCCCATGGACAGGTAGGTTCCCCTCCCCTCTCCTTCCACTTCAGGAGCCCAGAGACGCCACAGCCTGGCGGCACTAGAGGGGACTCTGTTCAGCAGCCAGTTGTCTCTTTCCCCGAGGAGAAAAGTCCGACTGTTGCCAGAGCATGTGCTTGTGACTTGCCAGGGACTGGGGCTGCTAAAGCTCCGCGCTGGGAGGGGGGGAGTATTTAACCTGCCTTTGAGGGGCTGCAGGCCCAACAGTACACGCGATCACGGGTAAACTGTTCACCTGCAGTGATACCGTGGAGCTGTGGAGGACTCTTGGCAGAGGCATCTTTGCAATTGAAATGCTCCAGTTGCTAATGGGCAAACTGGAGAGCGCTGAAGACACCCCCGCCAGAAGCAACTGCCTCGATGAGGAAGGGAGCGACAATCTGGCTGCGCTGGAGCCTCTCATGGTATGTGAAGTGACATTTCTGCCCCTCTTTGGCTGAGGATCCCGTGGAATGAAAGCGAGGGGTTGGACATCCTCCTGGTACACAGGCACTTGTAAATCCACATGCAGAAGCCTCACAGTGTGCTTTGCTGGGTCATTCTCATTTTGATCACTGTGAGAAGCTGTGAGAGCTTGTTGTTGCCCATCCACAAGCTTGTGGCAGAAGTCAGAGCTCCAGAGGAGAGCAGCCAGGCAGGCGGGCAGGCAGGTGGGGTAAGTGGTGGCAAAAGCTCTTCCTTTCCAAGTGGTTTGTGACGGCATTTCTTCATAGGTAACCTGTGCCCTCCGTGAGCTGGTGTATTCCCTGGAGCCCCGGGAAAGTGTGTCTCTCCTGCTGCCACGGCTGTTTCCAATGCTGCTGAAACAAATCAGCAACACTCTTGGAAAGGAGCTGCCTTCATCTGCAGGAAGAGTTGAAGACGAGCCAGTCCTTGTGGCAAGTGGTGAAGGCAGCAGTCCTTGCAGGTAATGAGCAAAACGGGCAGAGATGAAGGATGCAGCTTTAGCTCACCTCACCAAGCCAGTCTTTGTCTATGTCTGTCTCCTCTCTCTGCGTTCTTGTCAGGCTTTGCTCCACTTTCTTAAAAAGCCTGTGAGTTGTCTCTTGTGCCCTAGCATAAGCTCAATATGCTTTTGAAAAAGTAGGCTGGTGGGAGCTAGTCTGAAGAAAATCTTGTGTGGCCCTGGTGAGGAAAAGCTACAGCAGAAATGAAGGCGGAACTGGCCCTCTCAGCACAGCTAAAATTCGCCTATTGGTTTACTCTGTGTCATGCACAGGGAATTCTGCTGTTTCATCTATTTCTTTGGGCTTGGTTTTTGTCTACTTTGTTATTAGTCTTCCCTGGGCATCCTTGGATGATTTTATTCCCCTTTGGAGGTGCTTCTGAATCAAAAGTCTCAGTTATTCAATGATTGGGGTTTGATGAAAGCAGGAACATTCCTGCCTCACCAGACATGAGTGGAGACAGCTCCCTGGCCTTCAGCTGAGTCGACCCGTTTGTCAGCACTGGAGGATATGGCAGGACATCCTTCTGGTCCTTCCAGTCTTATAGCCTTGAAGGTAGCTGTTCTTCCTATGAGAGAGGCTTCTGTGCTCCATGGACAAGATTTCTGCAGTCACCATGTTTAATCCTTTCCTTAGGAAACCAGAACTGAATTTCTCTTTGTCCAGACAGTGGCCACAGCAGGTTTCCAAACATCGCTTGGGGTGCTGTTTGTTTTTCTCTCTCTCTTTTTTTTCTTTTTGGTGTATGAACCCTGAGAGACTTTGCTTATATGAATGACAGAGAACAAAGTACCTCTTGGCCTTGCAAGGGCGACTGTCCCCTCAAGCTGTGCTGGGCCTCCTCTTCTACCATTACTAGTCTGTTTGGGGAACCCACAAGTGGTGATGCAGCGACAGCATGGTGATTCCTGCCCACTGCAATTCATTTCCCCAGCTCGGAGGACCTTGTTGTGCATCTTTTGCATAAATGGTACTCTGGTACTGCAGAAGACCCCTCAGGTTCTAGCATCAAAGAAGTTGAGGCTTCCGGGTTTTCCCCTGTGTTCAGTGAGTTTGGGGGCATCAAAGCGAGTGATCATGCCAGTTTCCTTTTAGCCTGATGCCCTTTGGGATTATGAAGTGTGCTTTCAGGGGGTGCTTTGAGTATTACTCGCTGGGGCTTGGAAGAAGTTAATGAGTGCCTCTGAAAGTGGCTGAGCTTCCTCAGTGATCCTGACACAGTCTCAAGTGCTCCGATTCTGACATATGTATATTCTTTTCAATCAGGCTTTCCATCAAAGCATTAGATACTGTGCTCTGCAAGTGCATCAGTGAGAAATGCATGGGGATTCTCCGGAAGCAGAACACATGGGCTTTTCTTGAAAATCCCCGGACATACCATGAGGGCATGTGTCTGCTGACTAGGTAAGAGCCTTGTGGAGGCCTTCTCTCCTTCTTGGGGGTGACTGTAAGCCAGAAACGGTCTGGATGGGAACCTCTCCAGCATATCTGCCTGGGGAGGCTGTCCTGAGTTGCCAAAGAAGACCGTCTGCATCACAGCAGCTGACTGTTGGAACCTCATACTCTGTCGCCTTCTTGTCTTCTTGTGTTGTGTGTGCAGTGTTCTCCTCCAAACTGATGTGGTCACGGTGACCACCATACGTGCTGTCTTGCCATGGCTGGACTCGCCATCAGCAAACCTGAGGATCATGGCAGCATCTTTCTTTGCTGAGGTAAGACAGAAGGTGGAAAAGGAAGGCTTGAGAGCAGTTGTCTTTGCAAGCTGCTGTCTCGGCCATCTCTTTCTCCAGGAAGATCCTAGCAGAAAGTATCCCAGCCATGCTGGAATCCATGAACAGTTACGCATGTGCCATGAGTGCTCAGGATCAATCTAATGCTAATGGTCATGGTGCTCTTTCCTAGCTGATGAAGGCGCCAATGCTTCAGAAGTGGAAGCTACTTCAGCCTGTCCGCCGTGCATTGGTGGACAAATCCCTGGATGCCAGCAGCACTGTGCGCCGGATGGCAGTGAGGGGCCTGGGCAATCTGGCCAGTGGAGCACCTGAGAAGGTGAGCATGAGCTTGCACTCACTACAGAAAGCTCCTAACCAGACAGGTCCTGGTAAAGAGCTGCACAAGGCTTACAGAAGCTGGACCAACCACAACAGGGAAATTCTGGTGTGTCTTAAGACCATGCTCCATTCTCCGACATCACTCTGGCTTCAAAGGTGCAACTGGAGACAGAGTGTGTAGCCTTGGGCTAAGGTGTGCTCTGGACTGGTTTCTTGCCAATTCTGTTCTTGGGAGAAATGGTAAAGAACTTCTGCTGTAGGCATGAATGGTGAGGAGCTCTTGTGTGCCTTCTGCTTTGACAGCTGAGAAAGCACAAGAAGGCCATTCTGAAGGCGTTAATGAGGGCCATCAAGGACGTCACCTCTTCTGAGATCGTGGGCGAGAGTTTGTCAGCTCTGGCGAAAGTGGTGGCAGAGCTGGGAGAGAAGGACATTGGAGTCACCTTTAAAGAAATCGCCCTTTATACCAAGACTTTCTTTGATGTCGTAAGTGAACGAGCAGTAGGTAACTCTTGTTTGAGTAGTCTGTGAGATCATCTGAAAGGTATGATGTGAGCAAGCACAGATGAGGACTGTTTGGGTTCAGGGAAGAAGCCTCATTCCTAGAAAAGCCTGAAGAGAAACTGATGAGACTTGGGATGATGTCTGCTGATTCCTAGCTCCATAGCGAGCTAATCACCTTTGGATTGCCCTTGGGAAGGAGTGAAGAAAGGCTGGACACTGAGGGAGGACGTCACCTCCCTTCACAGTAGTTCTCCATGTCTGGTCTAGCCCTCACAGGTTCTTTCATTGTCAATGGAGAGGAAGAGGGGTGTTGAGGGTCTCCTTTGCCTAGCTCTGTACCCTGGGTCTTTTCAGCATCTACCCTGGAAAGGAGGGCTTGCGCCTTGGACTGCCTCTTCCTCTCCATGGCCTCTACAGTCTGGAAGACTTGCTTAGATGCTCCTCGCAAATGGCGGGAGTTCACTTGCTCTGACATGAGAGGTGCCCATGCTGTGGTATGACAGACCACAACAGAGTCTTCTGAGCCGGAGTTCTTCCACAGAGCAGTACCAACTGGAATCAAGTATTCCATTTTGTAGAGCCTTTTGAATCTGAGGGGTTTTTTTTCTTTTTCTGAGGGAAATGGAAACTGACTGTTTACAACTCCCTTACAGGCCACCTGGAGGGCTGTCTCTGTGTGAAAGCCCTGAAGCCTTAGGAACGTGTGAGGCTGCCAGGTGGCTCTGAGTCTGGGAACTTTGGAGTCCAAGAGCTTCTAGGTTTTTAGCTCTCTGTCAGGTGCCAGTAAAGTGTTTGAGGACCTCGGAGACCAAAAGCCTAAGTGCCCAGTAGCTCAGGAGGCACGGTCCTGAGAAGCTGAGCAATGGACAAGGAAAGACTCAGCATAAGGCAACCCTTTCTTGATGCCAAATGGTGTCTTTCAAAGAAATGGATTCTCTTGATCCTCTGGCCTTGGACAAACTGCCTAGAACCATTGCTCAGGATATGGGCTCAGCATTTGGCTGGCCAGGAGATGTTTGTTTTGGGGTCCTAGGCAGCAACTTGGTGACTGGGGTTTCCTGATTGCAGGACGAGGCAGTCCTTCGTTCCTCAGCCTTCACCTTGTATGGAGTCCTGGCCTCCTCTGCCAAGAGGAAATGGAAATCTTTTCTCGGCAAAGAAATTACAACTTCTACGTGGACCAGAATTATGCTCCATCTTCAGGACCCAGATCCAGAAGTTTGCAATGTAAGAGCCACCTTTCACTTCTTTCTTCATGAGGAGGGTGCTACATGGTAACAGCAGAGCAATACTGGCCTTCCTGATAATGTCTCTGCATGGAAAGACAACCTCAAACTCTTCCAACAGCATTTTCTGTTTGAGGTGCAGGACAGTCTTCCCAGACTCCGCAGTGCTCAGGCCTCCAAGCCTTTGCTGACCATGTCCCTTCTGATCTCCCCTGCTTCCTGAGATCCGGGGCTTCTCCCAAGGGCACATCAGTTAACAGCTATCGTGCGGCGACAGCTCTCAGGCACCGATACTCTCTCTGGAGTGCCACATACCAGGCCAGGGGAACGATGGCTGCTGTTGCAATCCCTCCCCTCTCCTTTCTATAAATGGCGTTGAGTGAAACATCCCCCCCTCTTGAAAGAGAACAGCAGGGCTCAGCTCAATGAGGTCCCTTGAAAGGCACCTCGCTGGTCCTGGGGAGGGCTGAGCTGGGGCAACTCTCCTTTTCAGGCCTGTCGAAGCACTTTCCTGCTCTGCACTCCATTCCTGGGCCTGCAGAAGCTGCAAACCCAAGTTGCTCTGAACACCGAGAAGAGTGCAGAAGAGCTCCAGGAAGCTGTCTGCAGTCACCTGGTGAGTAAGCTGTGGCCCAGGGTGAGACTGCCTGGTGGCAGTGACTTTCCCTGGCTCAGAGACCTGGAGCATGGAGCGGCCTTCTGGGAAGTGGTAGGGTGGGAACTAGCATGGCAATGATGGGAACTGTCAGTCCCTTGCAGCCTCCGTCTCTTTCCTTCCTCTCCTAGTTCATCTGCCCTCTTTGCCAAGGGTCAATGGCAGGGCCTTTTCAGCCAAAGAACTCCTGTTTCTCTGTTTTCTACCAGGCCAGAGACATGCCAGAGCTTCTGCAAAGCGTCTATGACACCCTCCAGACCTACTTCTGGAGCTCGTGTTGGGGGATGCGGACTGCAGCCATCCAATTAGCTGGTAAGAGACAAAGCTGATATTCTCTTCTGCTGCTCCCTGCAAGAGACAGCAAAGGACAATCTCCACTTTCTCTGCAGTGGCACCAGGGACAGTCACCTGCCTTAGGAGGGTGGCAGCAGGAGGAATTAGTTACAGGCTGTAAAGGGGCTGAAGTCTCTAGCAAAGGCACAGTGGAATTAGTGCTCCACATTAGGCTTGGCCCCTGGCGCACACAGTTGCTCAGCTCTGCCTCCTGCTTCTGCCCAGGAACTTTAAAGCGGGAGGGACCCTTCTGGTTTGGTATTTCTAGCTTTCCCCTGCTCCCCAAAGCCTATCATCCATTGTCCAAGACCAGGAAGCGACTAGATTGGGAATTAGGGCTACCACAGGAAGTGCCTTGATGTTTACTTATTTGCATTGTGCGACTAGGTGTTATCCTGGAAAACGCAGACAGCCAGTGGCTGAGAGAGCACAGTACGAGTTTTCTGAGCACAGGTAGGTTACAGTTGCCCTTCCTGCATTCCATGGAAAGATGTCACCACCTTCCACTGCCCAACGCTGCCCCTTCTCTCTGGTGTCGTGCCCCAATACTCATCCTGGGTATGACTTTATGTCAGCTGCACATGGCCTCCGTGCTCTTGCATCCCCAGAGAGAGAAGCTCCTGATAAACTCTGAATGTCTTTTGGGTAACCGCTGGGAAAAGTCAGGCTCTTGAGAAACTAAGCTTTTGCACACATTCGGCCAAATGGCTGAAGTAGAAGAAGCCTCCTGGCCACTTAGAGGGAGATGGAAGACTCCTGATGGAGGAAGCTTTGGTGCCAGGAGAGAGCTTCTCTCGCTGACTATGTGCAGAAGGCCAAGGGTTTGCAGTGACAGTGTGCAAAGCAGACCACTCATCTCCCACCCTTCCCTCCCTCTCCCAGGACTGAGCCCAGGGAAAGCTGCCCAGCTTTCTCGAGTGGTGCTCGCTCAGAGAGTCAGGGACGGCACGACCGTTCGGTCCTGGGCTTTGGCAGTCATTTAGGAATCTGCCTGTGTCATTTTCAGCTCTCCACTTGTTCCACGGAGACGAGCATCCCAGTGTGCAGCAGGCAGCAGCTCAAGTCCTCAGAGACAACTGGGTGGAGCTCAGGAATCTTCGGAGCAACTAGGAGGTCCTCCAAAAACATCTTTGAGTGCAGAAAGTGAGCAGCGGGAAGGCAAGACAGGCAAGGCAAGAGCAGGCAGTCCACAGAGTGTTACCACGGAGCCAGTGCAATCAGCTGACTGAAATAAAACATTGCCTATTGAACAGAAATCCACGAGGTGCTTCCTTGGGGTGGAGGGCCTCTTGACAAGCCACTGGCCAAAGCAGGGCTGTTGTGTGCGTGGCCCAGCTGTGCTGGCAGTGTGCTTGAGCTGTGTCTGTATGGGGGGGAGCTGGAGAGGGCTGTGCGTCTGGAGCTGACCTTGAACACCGTGAGGTGGGCGAGTGATTCCAGAGCATATTTGTCTGTGGGGGGGGGACTGCGTTCTGGCCAGATGGGGATTCGCTTTCTGGAGTCTGGAGTAGCAGCCTCTGGCCATTCCTGTGTGTTTTGGCTCTGCTTTTTACAGCCCCAGCCGTGTGGAAGTAAGGACTGACTGGAAGACCTTCTCCTCTCTGGTGCCCCTCCTTAGCCATGTAGAAAGCTCAGCAGAGGCCCACCAGTACTTCCAGCACCCAAGCCTCTGTTCAGAGGATACTTGTGTGTGTCGCACACGCAGGAGTCCTGTACTCCTCACCAAGCAAATGCCAGTCAGTAGAAAGAATGTGAGACAGCAGAGTACTGCTAGGGCTGTCTTTGAACGGTCGGGTCCTGCGGCTTTCAATGCAAAGCGATCTTCACAAAAGGGCAGAGAAAGAACAGGCCGTTCAAGAGGCTGCTTCTGAGTTTCTTTCAATTCCTATTTAAGCATAGCAGTCTAAATGATAATTGCTGCTAAGTTGCTTAGAGGCTTATCTGAAGCCAAAGCTGTAGAGATGCTTTTTAAAGAAAGTAAGCAAACTGTTGTTGTGATAGAAAAGCCATATCCAGTAAACAAAGTAATGGTGTGTAGAGAAATCAATACAGTTTTAGGTGTGCAAATTCTTCACGATAGCTTTCAGTTTGATTCTTCTAACAGAAGCAATTGATCCATTATTTTTTAGTGCAACATTTCACCAGAAATTGTTTAACTATATTCCACCTACCTGGGAAGCCATATGCTGAAATTTCCCAAAATCTCAAATAGCAAGCCAGAAAAATGATCTTTCATTATGATCTATACCTCAAATACTCTATGTCCTTTTGTGATAATCAAGTAACTAACCTATAAGTTGAAATGTACATGATTAAAGACATACTTTTTGAGTAGAAAGAGCAGAAAGTCGTCCATCTCCTTCTTAAAATTCATTACTGTCCAGATACGACTGAAGAATTTTCAAAATCTCTCATCTTCAGAAGTATCTGAGAAGTTGCATGTGATCAGATTTTGATTAACATTTTCAATGTTTATTCTGTAGTTAATAGGGCCAACAATCATTTTATAATAATCTAACAGTTCCAGCACTGTCCCAAGGCATTGGAAATCTAGACTTTCACCAGGTTGCTGAGGATATTCACCCAAGTTCCTCAAATTTGAGAGAGTACCCTAAGCACAAGGGTGAAAACATTGTTCAGTTTTCCCATTGAAAATGCACAAAAATGCACCACTGTATAGCCAAGACCATAAGAGAAGGTAAGAGAGATCAGGCATTTATCTGAACAAGGGCTTTCCTGAGAATTTCTGACCTTATTGCTAGATTATTCCTATTTTATCCAGTACTGTTTAATATAAAATTGCATGAACAGTGCTTGGAACCATGCTACCTGATTTTCGTAGTCTGTATTTCACAGCTGATGACCACAGACTACTTATTAGACATTTCAGTGCTGAAATTAGGCAGCTAATTTGGTCAGATTTTGTTTTTTCTCTTAAGAGATTTCCATAGGTTATGTGGTTCTTAGTGACTGGCATAGGGTTCTTCCTTGTTAACAGTCTTATTCTCCTGGATACAAAGACTAGCAGAATATCACTGTGTTTCATACAAGAAATATTTACAGTTCAGTGACAAGTGAATTTAATCTTCATAGGCCACAGTCTCAACTCTAATAGGCATAAGCACCGCAGTTAATTGTTATTACAATCACTGTAAAATTAATCTGAAAAGCTCTAATCTATAAATTACAAAAGAAAAAAGAAACCCTGAAAAATGCTACCTGAAACCTCTCAGATTCCAACACTGGGCAGCTCAGAAGCTTATCTAATGCAACAACAGAAAAATAAGAAACTCCTTCAATCCCCCCCACCAACACATTCTCCTGCGGAGATCAACACTGACCATGATCTAATGAAAAATATTTTCAATAAATACCTCTGAAGGAGTACATCGTGTTCCTTACATTTAATAGATGAACAAAAGGCTGAAAATTTCTTAGAGCAAAGCTGTTCAAAACACAGCGATGGGGTCCACAACTTATGTAGTTCTGCATAGTATCACCGTATAAGAACAGAGTTTTGATAGCAGTATCTAGTACAGAAATAGCCTTTTAACTCAATTATTCACTCCAATTATTAGGAAGAAAGGGTTTTTGTTTGTTGTTGGGGGGGGGAAGGGAATTCAGTGGGGAAAAAAAAAGACAGAACAAGTTATGTTTGATAATTTGGGAGGAATTAAGGCTTTTTGAATCATGAAGTTCTCTGTGATTGCTAGCATGAATTAATAAATATATGTATAAATAAACACAAACAAATCTGTATTATGTTGGATTAAATGCTAGAAGGATATTTGCATGTGTCTTGGTCCATACAGTTCATTCTTGTCAGTAGGTCCCATTATATTAGTAAATGATTTTTATGTAGTACAAAATGAAATACCATTTCTTACTTTATTCCCTGGTTACACATTATTTGGGAAGGGAAAGATAAGAATGGTTCTGACAAAACATCTTTTTGTTGTGGTGGGACTGATGTAAATGAAATCTGTGGTACATCAGTACGTCTAGTTAATTAATGCTACGAATCATGATAAATTTTTGTTTATTTCATGCTCTGTTAACGTAAAGCAAAAGTAGCAGAAATGAGCTTTCCTCCTGTGTCAGAGAAGCAAAATTTAACCATGAATGCATGAATCCCCCAGGAACTAGCAAGAGCTCAAATTTTAAGTGCAGTAGGAGTCATGCTGCTTAATTCTGAAAGCAGCATATAATTCTATTGGTTTTGGTTGATACACGGTACCAATGATGAATATCTCTGGAAAAAAAAAATCGTTTGTATTCTAACACATATACTTTGCTATATAGGTACACGTTAATAACTGCATATGTTGATTCATATAACAGCTCTTAAAAATGTATAGAAAAAATGTGTTCTCATTATAAAAAGTTGTTGGGAGAATAAAATAGATGAATCTCATGAAATCATGAAGATTAAAGGTGGAGAACTATTACATCAGAAATATCACCATCATGGAACTTTAAGAGCCTACAAAATCTGTGAACAATATGGTGGAAAACATTTTTCTTTCAGTTCAATTAAAGATATGATGTCTTTAATAGTAAATGCAATTTAAAATACAGATTTCCTTGGAGAGATGTTTATATAAGCTACTTACATTTCAGGATTTCTCTCTCGTAAACTCTTATCTTCACAGAAAATTACTTGCATAAGGAATAAGTCATCACTAAAATCAAATAAAAATGCCATCTATTTTGGCCCCTGTGATGCTATTAGTCCACTGAAAGTTAAAGCCTACAGGTCTCTAAAGAAATTATTGTTCACTTCTGGTTAATCATTGCTTCCAGTAAGGATTTATTTCAATTTATTTTATGTATTTATTTCACCAAAGCGTAAGGGGCCATTTAATTACCTCTAAAGACTGTGTCTTTTTCTTGCATCAGAACAATCATCGGTTGTTTGCTCTGCCCTGATCTTATAATCGGATCATCACACCAGAAAAGCAGCCTCTGCCAGCTGCGACCAGGACTTTCAGAAATTACACCACTGACAGCCCTCTCCTGCTACTGTGAAAATTACATTTACCTGCAGTGCTGAAGCGCTAGAGTCATCTAACTAAATTTGTGTTTTACAATGTAGCTGTCTGCAGCTGAGCCAGTTAACCTTTGCTTACTGAACAGGCATTGGAAAAAACACTGTGTAAAACAGTGTAACTCACCTTGTTCTGTCCAAAAAACATATGAAATACATCAAATGAATCTAGAAGTAACGATTTCTTTCTATGAAAGGAATACAGTGTGACTGTGATAGGTGTAGATGTCTACACACAGGCACCTAAAGTTTAAATGGGACCCAGCCCATAGCCTTACTCTAAGGTTGTGGTGGAACTAGAGACGGCAAATGGGCTGACTCTGCTGAACTTACTGACTAATATAAACTTATTTCCCATAGAGCATCCTGACAGTTTAAACAAAGTTGCTTCAAAATGATCTTTTATGTTGTCCTGCAGGGTCACCCCAACTATCTTAAGAAGGGCAAGAAGGAGGATATGGGCAACTGCAAGCCAGCCAACCTCACCTTAAATTCCTGCAAAGGTGATGGAGTAATTAATCCTGGGTATTATTTCCAGCCATGTGAAGGACAGGAAAGTGACTGGGAGCAGTCAGCACAGATTTACAAAGGGGAAATAGTGCTTGATCAGCCTGATCCCCTTCTGTGATGACATGACCGGCTTGGTGGATGAGAGGAGAGCAGGGCATGTTGTCTCCCTTGGCTTCAGGAAGGCTTTTGGCACTGTCTCCCATAATATCCTCATGGTCTTGATGAAGTACAGGTCAGAAAAGTGGATGATGGGACACAGTGCATCACCAGCAAGTTTGCAGATGATACAAAGCTGAGAAGAGCAGCAGATACATCAGATGGTTGTACTGCCATTCAGAGGGACCTTGACAGACTGGAGAAATGGGCAGAGAGTGACCTCACAAAGTTCAATAAAAGGAAATGTAAAGGCCTGCACCTGGGTGGTGGTGGGGCAGAGTAACTCCATGCACCAGGACAAACTGGGGACTGATGGGCTGGAGAGCAGTTTTGCAGAGAAGGACCTCGAGGTCCTGGCAGACAACAAGTTGGACACAAGTCAACAACAGCCCTCGTGGCAGAGGTGGCTGATATCGTCCTGAGCTGCATTAGCTCCAGCTCCAGCCTGAGCTTAACAGCTGCACTAGGAAGAGTGTTGCAAGCGGGTTGCAGGAGGGGATCCCTCCCCTCTGCTCAGCACTGCTGAGGCCACACCTGGAGTCAGGCTGGGTCCGGCTCCTTGCTCCCCAGTACGAGAGAGACATGGAGCTACTGGAGCGATTCCAGCAAAGGGCCACAGGGATGTTTATAAATATCTGATGGGAGGGTGTTAGATCACAGCATGTGTAGAAGAGTTTTTAGAGAATGTCTTCAACCAGAAAGACTCAGAACATATCTTGTATTTACACTCTCCTACCAGCACCGCTTTGTCTGCCTGTCCAGCTGCGGTGTCCTTAAATGATGGCAGCTACAAGCAACTTTTGCCCCTGGTCTCCAGGACTGGCTCTTTAACAAGTGTTGTTCGTTCTGGTAGAGCCCAGAGTGACCTGCCACTGACTGCCTCAGTGCGTGGTGATGCACATAGTTGTGGTACGATGCCGAAGTCAGCCTTGTTAGCAAGACTGCTTGTGTCATCAGAAGACAAACACACAGCCTCTTTAGTAATAAATCCAGACAACATGTTTAGTATTTTGATTCAGTGAATTATTCATATATATGACTTTTTCTGTAAGAGGGGAGTTGAGAGGTAATATTTCTCTTACCAAGCTTACAGCTGAATTAGTCACTCAGATCACTGCTTATCATCACTGGAGAGAAACTCGTAGAACACAGTTATTATTATCTTAAACATTTAACATTAACATTACCTATTCATTGCCTACGTCTCTCCATTTACTGTGAGGAGAGCTTAGTTTGGTTCAGCTGTAGACATTCTGCATTGCTTAAAACTGAATTAAGAGAAATAAATATTAGTCACATAAAATCAGTGGGACAATTAAGAAGCTTAGAGGTGAGCTGGTTTTTGTCAAAACAGTGTTCTGAACCAGAATTTTATGTTAGCTAAAAATACATTTGTAATTTTATTTGAGTAACTGGCTTCTACAAACTCTTTGGTGTCCATATGAATATATATGTTTGTGAATGCAAAAATAGATCTCTGTGTGTGTGCATGTGTGTATGTATAAAAATTCACTAAAATCTTCATTAAAGAATATTTTATTATGCTTTATAAATTAGTATATAGAGCTTATCTCACTGGGATTACTCTTAGTAGTATCTTAAATATTTTTCTCTCAGTAGAAATAAAGAAATAAAGCTTGGCTGATTGATAGCTTTTTACAGTATTAGTCTATTGACTTACAAGGCATCATTTCCTCCACAATTCCATCTTACTACACAATTGGACTTCTTAAACCCAATTCTTTCAAGAGTTTTTTGCCTACTACCTAACAGTTAAGAATTGCATGGAGAAGAGGCATGGAAAGGGAAAGGGGAAAGAGAAGGGGAAGTGGAAGAGGAGGGGGAAGGGGAAGGGGAAGGGGAAGGGAAAAGAGAGAGAAAGAGAAAAACGAGAGAGAAAGAGAGTGGGGACATGACAAATCTATGGAAGTCAATGGGATAAGGATCATGGATCTTCAATTTTTTTTTATAATCTCATTTAGCACCCCAAATAATATTTGCTGAAATTTTAATAATAAATGAAAGCTTTGACTTTAAGAAGAGTCTGGTACTGTGTGTCTTGTACAGATATATCTCAGGATTATGCTTCTAACCTGAACATTAATATTCATAGAGAACTCCACTGGTGTCTTATTCTGTTCTATTACTGAAGCAAAGAAAAAAATAAGAAATTATTTTTTCATTTATATTACTAAGCTTCAGTACACTTCTATTCATAGAACAGTGTAAAGTACCCTCAGGTACCTGAAAATGAGGCCTGAGAATTTTAGTTATCTGTTTGTATTTCGGGGCATTCAGTAGTAATGATAAACCATTATACTGCAGGATGAGCTGGTCTGTTAAAGACATATTGACATTCGATAAAAGTTGTCTTCATACAACAACTCTGAATAAAAAAGATTCTATGTTTATGACTCAGTACTTAAGCTCTTTCATAGTAATCGTAAATCTTTTTTCTGCTTTCCCACTATCTACTGAGATTTTTCACTTGAACATTCACCAGCATTTACAAATTGAATGTATTCTGTTCAGTAAGTTCAGAAACTGATTTAAAACCGTATTAGATGGCAAACGCAAGTAAGCACTAATATTGGAGGTCATCGTTGCTCTCATTGATTCACAAGTGCTATCTTGCTTATCTCTAAGTGATCAACACAGAAAATTCCTTCCAAAGTTTAGTCAGATTCCCTGGATTAAAATCATTCAATTAGAAGTATTTTAAATGAAAGTTATTAAGGTAAAATTCATTTTAACAGCAACACAAAAAAATCATGTGCAAATTCACAACTTTCAAAGAGTAATGAAGACAATTTAAAAATAATTTCTATTTTAGAACTGAGTCTAATGGATTTAATTCTGTAAATTTAGTGCAAACTTACAAGTGTTGCATAGGATAAAACTTAGCCCAGGCAGCTTACATTAGATTGTTGAACCCAAAGCCCAAGGAGAAAAGTTTTACTAAAACCTCCCAGGTAAAAAACAACCCTGTGGGAAAAACAAAGCAAAACAAAACCCAGAAACCGAAAATAACACTTGCCAAATTCAGAAGAACAGGAAATGACCAGTTATAGCTTTTGCTCTTCAACCAGAAAGGTAGACTCTTAAAGATACCTACAGGGCTTATTTTATACTTTTCTATTGCTCTGTTCTTCTCTGTCAATGCAGTACTCAAGGGAGGAAAAAACACTTACAATTTGTTTTTACAGAATCAATAACATGCCCATTTATTCCTTTTCTCAGATTTCTTTGATTTTTTTACTGTAATTTCTGTATGTTTCTATTTTTTTTATTCATCCAGAGAATCTCAGAGCCTCATTAAACTCTATAGATTTTCATGACAGATATGAAATAGCCAAAACACATTGGATTGACATTAGGTTTAAAGACAGGGATCACATGCCTAAAAGAGAATATAAATGTATCCTGCCTATATTCTCAACCACTTACACTTTTTTAATTTGCTAATTATGATATTTTGCCTATATGTTAACATATAATATTACTAGGATCAAAATAAATAATAGTGTTATGCTCAAAATCTTGTTTATGGGCAAAGAGGAAACATACCTTACATATAAAGCCAAGAATTTAGTGTTAATATAGTGGGAATCTTAACGGTCTAAATGCAGGATCGTTATTCGTCCAGAAGAAATTGTTACATGAGAAGAAGGGTTCTATACACCAAAAAAGCCTCAATAATAATAATAATAATAATACTGTTAAAATTGTTACACTTCAGAGTTTCTACTCTTTTCCCAGTATTATGTTCACCCTTCCGTTGCTCCGTAGGTCCTAGGTCTGTGGTTCATTTATGGCGGGATGACGGTGGGTGTTAGAGCGAGCTGTCAGCATCTGGGCTCCTTCGCCGGGAGGAATATGATGTTCATGGTGATGGTTTCCTCCTACTCACTCTAGGATTCATCTGCGGCTATTTTTATATGTTTTCTAGTATGCTTTTACATCATTCTTTCTTCATTGGTCTGCAGCTCTGTGTTGGATATGAATTTCTGGTGTTTGGGGCCTTTTACATAAGTTAAATGTGCATTTTTTGTTGTCCTGTTTGTTTATCAACCTATGGTTCTACCGTACAAAGATAAACACAAGTAAAATAAAATAGCCATCGCCATCCGGGCAGTTAGAAAAACTGCTGCCCCAGCTAAGCCGAGGGAAGCAGAGCTGCAGGCGAGACGAGTTCAGACAAAACTCGGGCCAAGCCTGACCAGCCTCAGTCCCGAGGCTGTGCAAACTCAGTGCGAAGCTTACGGCCAGGAGCTAGCAATGCCCATACTGTATTACAGGGTAACAGTAAAATCTCTCAAATTACAAAAATTCAGATTTGTTTTATAAAAACAAATTTAGACATCTGAACTGTCGACGACCACACATGAACTGGAAACTCGGAGTAGTTGAACGATAGGTGAGACAAGTCCTAAAGCAGCTGTCTTCTGATGTGTCTGACTACACTTAACCTAAATAATCTGGGAATTTAAATTGGTTCCCAAGTCTGGCACACACCACTTTGACCCATTTACTCCAGTGTTTGACAGAGACTAAACCTGGGTTCACCGCCTAGGAGGCAGCCAAAACACATCTAACCTGGACCAGGCGAATCCTTGTTTTCTCTCCTTTCTGTCACCATTCCCAGCAAATCTATGTACAACCCGAATAAGCAGCACATGCCGAATTTGGGTTCTGACTCAGGTGAGAGTCAGAATCATTTACCAATAGGTAAATGCAGCAGAGATAAGGCATAAGGATTCACATACACCACATGCTTTTTATGTTTGATATGAATATTACTCTTGTTTTTGTTATGCTCAAAATTATGATTATGGATAAAATTGAAACACAACTTTTATATTAAGACAAGAATTTATCAGCAGTTGCTGATTTTTGGAAGAGTTGAATTAGCTCGACAGTGGTGGCTGCAGTGATGGTTGTACGAGGCATCAGAGAAAGCTGGCTGAGATTTCTGTGAACAGAGGCATGTGCTACTTCTGGATTTCCATGAACGCTGGTGGTGCTAAATGGTGCACTGGTGTGAATAGACCTTATTGACATATCCTTGAAAACCAGGTAG
The DNA here is from genome assembly GCF_036370855.1 of Dromaius novaehollandiae. Classification (NCBI taxonomy): domain Eukaryota; kingdom Metazoa; phylum Chordata; class Aves; order Casuariiformes; family Dromaiidae; genus Dromaius; species Dromaius novaehollandiae. The sequence goes on along the minus strand of NW_026991412.1, from coordinate 157,755 downwards.
AAATGTTTGTTTGTGTCACCTTTCTAGTCAAAGCTTGCACACAGAAAGCAGCCACAATTTGGTCCTAAATCTATCCAAACTATCTCAGAATTTAAGCAAAATCTGCTTTTAGCATATTTTTAATTGAAGAATAAGAAATTAAAATCATGAAAAGACAATGCGTATAGCTGTGCTAATGATTTTTTTTATAAATTCAGGGTGAAATATTTCAAATCACATTAAAATGAAATCAGACATGTCACATTTAAAATATACGTATATGATTTTCTGCTGTTTTAATTCATTATCAGTACACAAAACACAGAAAACGCAGTATGAATACATAGGATCCCAACACTGAACAAACAATATATCTGAACCAGCAAGAAACCCTGCTTAAAACACAGATTGCCCTGCTGAAGTCCTGTTAACCCCAAAATATATGTGAGATTTCTATGTCTGTAGCAAAAGGTCAGAAAAAGAAGAAAAGAAGGTGTGTTTTGACTAATACATTGACTTAAACTTTGGCTAGTGTGTCATTTTTTTGCTATGACATGTAGGGACTACTTTATCCGCAATCAAATTTCTTGAATGAAAATACAGTATGCAGGTGCTATAAAAAAAGAAATAATATGGTCAAAGTAATAAAAGAGGTAAAGTTCATACATTTGATTTGTTTCTCATATTGCTCATATTTACTTTATTGACCAGAAGGGTGCAATTGGTCAAGGGTTGTAATTTTTAAGCTCTTCATATTGATATATACATATTGTGTGTATATGTGTATATATACATATATATATATATATCTATAAAAAATGTTGAAATGAATTTTAGCCTAGATATTATCTTCCTTGACAGCTAAGAAGAAAGTCTTTCCTTTAAATAGTGTTCTTCTCACATAGCTGTTTGTGGTTTGTAACACAGAGGTATACATGCACACAAGGGAAGATATTTAGTTATAGTGCACACAGGGCATAGTTTAAAGTGGGTTTAAAGAAGAGTAACATTTATTTTTGGTGGCTTTTTTCTTTTTTTGCCCTCCCATGAACATTTGGATAAACAGCAAACAGCTTATCAATTGTTGGATTTGTTGTGGCAAAAACCTGTGCCGTAGGGCTCTGCGACCCAAAAGGAAAGATAATGAAGTCGGTCAGTGAAATAAGATAGAAGTAATTGAATCGATTTTTTCAAGTAAAAAACAAAACAAGGAATCTGTAAGTCTGTTTCATGATTTTTGACTTTCTCTGAAAAGCCTTCAAAGGCGGTTATAAAGGTCAGGTATCTACACACAGTTAGCCATTTTTGGTAATCTGTGAAAATTTGTGGTTATTCTTAGGAGGAATCCTAGCATTTTTAATATGTCTGACTTTTTTTTTTGTCTGCTGATAGATGACCCAGTGTATTAGCGTTAACTCAGCATTTACAATGGAATGCAGTGAGCGTTTTTTGGGAGGGGAGCTGAGTCTGGGGGAAGGGAGAAAGGAGGGGCAGGGAGGAGGAGATTCTTATAATGAAGTTGTGGTGTTAAAGCTGAAAAGTTAAAGGTAAAATGTAACAGCTTGTCATAATTATGTTTCATATTGGCAGGTGTTCTGAACTTGCTGTTTGATAACTAGACATACAAATTTCAGCTCTTAAAGCTTTGCAGCCAATTTAAGGGCTCATTTATTTCACTGACAGCAAGATGTATATGTTGCCTGGCAGAGTGGATGTCTGGGGCCAAATCCACCAGTTTGTTGCTTGCTTGTCTCACGGGAAGTAAATAGTAGCAATTTTTCAGCATAGGCATACCAGCACAAGGTGTTTAGCAAATAAATGAGCATAAGATGACCTGTGGTGTCCTGAAATTACTAAAATTCATGAATAATAAAATGATCTATAGCTTGTTAGCAGAGGGCTATAGCAAAGGCTAATTTGCAGTCACTGAAGCTTTACAGGATAATTTGTAACTTTTGAAAATTTAATGACTTCATCAGCTTTTACCAGTTTTTCTTTTTACCAATATAATTGTCTGAAAGCTACCTTCGGCAGAGCTCTTCTGTCTAGATAATATCACAATCACCTATGTCATCACATTATGAATACTTAACGGACTTTATCTGAAGAACTACTTCTCTTTTCTTTTATCTTTCCTTTCATGTCTGTATTACGGTAACTAACAAAAATGTGTCTTTATCCTATGAAGACATACTTTTCATTTTGTTAAATCTTCTTGACATGGGAGACAGTTATAAGAAAAAAAATCAGTAGAGTAATGCAAAGGGAAGAGGAATTTAAAACATATATATGTTAACATATACATAAATACATATACATATTTGAGCAAACTATAGCTCACTGGAAATACACTGAAAGCACCCTAAAACAAGATCAAAGAAATCAGATGGAATCTTAAAGGGCTCTGCACATAACATATCACACATATTCAACAGCATTTAGTTACGGCTTTGCCAAGGAAAAGAGGGACCTGTGAGTTTTGATCCTCGATCACAGTGTTTATTTTTAATTAGATGAGATAGTCACTAACCCATGCATACAGAAATAATCAAGGGAACAGGGACCAAAACCACAGCTGTTGTCTCCTTCACCTGAAAGGCTGATCACTGAGTACGCTGTTCTTTCGTCCTTCCAGATTCAAACATTTTGAATTCTTTGGTGTCTTAATACTCGCTGTCTCCTACGTACATTACAGTTGGAGCCAGATTTGTGTTACCTTGGATATTGCTACATGAAAACGGGATGTAAGCCAATAGTCAGGCATACTTCAAAGTGAAGACTGTGGTTATGTTAAGCATTGCAGGAGTGCACACACTCCTGCAGCTTATAATTTGCTTTTCAAATGGTGACACTGTTTTAAGGCCTCTGAATTCTCTGTGTCACCTATCTCATAGGTTTCCTGGGCACATTTAGAAAAATATGCCCCTTCGCTACACTTTTGTGTGTCCCCTTTCTACATAAAGATCCCCACCCCTCGACGGGTATAAATATAACTACAGGTTGACGGCACCTTTTTCTCACCTAGTGCCATACCTTTGAGAAAGAAGAGATCCATCTAAAACTAGTGAAGAAAGTCCTATGCCAGGATTTATACGGGACTAACTCATTTCAATACCAAATGTACCTATCAGAGGAATGTTCCACCTGCAAAAACATACATTTCTATCAGGAAATATTTGAACGTTAATCTAGAAAAGCAAAAATAGAAAATGGGAGCATCCCCTGTGCAATCGCTACTTTTTTAAAAACATACTCTTAGTTAGGGAAGTTGAATTTTTAAACCATTAAAAAGTAAAGATAATTAACATCATTCACATAATACAGAGAAACAGCGATATTCGTCAGATACTTTTTAAAGTGCTTTAAGGGGATACTTACGAAGAGAATATTAGAAAAAGAGAAAGTACAACTGGAATATAGCAATATCTGGAAAATACAATTTAAGGAAAAGAGTATTCAAAGGAGGAAAGGGAAAGATAAAATAAATGAAATAAGTAGCTAGTGCACTTATTTTACAATTTTAATTCATTTTTAACCTTTGAACACTATTGAAGGCAAAAAATTGCAAAATTTATTCATTTATAGAGCCTTTTTAGTTTATTTTAGAAGTAGTTATTCTCTGACAATGCAGAACAAATCTCTCTTTTTAAAATATTTTTGATTTATGATTTAAAATTAATGACTTAGAAAGTATCATTCTACACAATATTTATATTGGTCTTCAAGTATTATATGTTGAGAAATCGCTGTATTATATGTTGAGAAAATATAAGATAGATCATGTGCAACAACGGGTTTCTCCAGATAACGGGCATCCTGAAGGAAACTTTACATAGGTAATCACAGTGACCTTGCTCTCTGTGGACAGTGTTTTTTGTAGTCAGAGCATATGGACCATGTACTTAGTCCCAGAACTTCAGAGTGGGTGCTTAAATCACAGTAAGTGGGAATTGCTCCTGAAAAAGGAGCTCTTTTTTTTTTTTGATTTTGTTTTATCCCCATCTCTGTCAAAGCAGTGATGTATCCTTCTGAGTTTTCTTGGGTAGAGGAAAAAAAAAAAAGATTAGGGACCTTGATCATATCACCTTCACTAGTCTGCTACTAAAAAAAAACTGAAAAAAAATCCTATTTCATCCCCTTACCATGCTTCCCCAGGAACTTAAGCTCTGTGAGCCAAAGGTAGTAGAACAATGAAGCAGTAGTTTAATGTTGTTTTTATGTTTAAATAAATTATTATCCTCTTTCTTTTTTCTGTATCCCATATCTTTTTTGTTCTTTCAGGCTATGAATATGCAGATCAAGTACTCTGTCTTTCTCTTTTTTTCCAGTAGCAAAACCATTAATAATTCCGTATAGGATTCTGACTATTTGGTAGTCTAAGAGCAGCTGTGAATTGCCCAGAAAAGATCCACCCCTTGTGGACACCGTGTCAGCATGATACCCGGTGATGACAGTGCACCTGAAGTCTCTTTAGGCTTGAACACACCACAGGCACAGTGTGCTGGGTCTGCCTGTTTGGCTACAGGCTAACCTGGACACAGTTCGCTGGGAGTCTCTGAATAGTCACACACCCAGAAGGCTGAAACTTGTATACATATACATCTCTGGAAACCGTCTTTTTAGGTTGTACATACGCTATAACATTGCTATATGTCTTGGCTGCAGAAAGTATTTTCTAAATGTGTAAGGTTGTTGGATAACTGCATTCATTCTGAGCTTGCATGGCAAATCTCATATGCTCCATAGGTAGAGAAACAGCAATTAATATTATCTACCAGGATGAGAGAGAGACTCCTGCAGCACCGAGACTGAAGAATAAAGATATTAAATTTTCATACCATCTTAACACCAAGTAATGTTTACCAGCTCATTCAATCTCCTTATTCAAGGTCTAAAATGAAATAATCACTTTAACTGTTCATGGAGAATATTGCACAATTTTGACTATGTGATATATTCGTGATCTAAACCAGAATCCATTTAATCAGTTACCGAATCAAACTTGAGATCTAGGGTGGCTTTTCTATCGAGGACAGCGGGATGCGTTCCCGACAGAACTTTATCAAGGGTTCTCACCACAAAGGTCTGTCTTAGTTACTCTTTTTTGCACTAAGCACAGACAGCAGCAGTTCACACACCAGCACGAAGCCCGGCATCACAGCCCTCGGAAAGGAAGTCGACTGTGCCTGCTCGGTAACCCTCAGGTGGGGAGGTGGGCGAACTGCACCAGATAAAAGCATTAAAGCTGTTAACACTCTGGTCTGATCATTCTAATATGCAACATTCCAGCAAGTCAATTTAATGAGCTTAGTGCAGTAAGAGCAATTTCAGCTATTTTCACATATTTGAGTGCTTGAATGTGAGCTATATTTCCTTCTTTTATCTTTTTAATACACCTAATTAAAACTACACAGACTTGGTTAACTTTTTAAAATAGCCACTCTCTACAGAATACTGGGAAAGGAGCAAAATTAGTCAAGTATTTTTAGAACTGCTTGTGCCCTTAAACTGAAAATGTTATCATTTATACATCTGTGAGCAAGGATTACAGGATCAGACCCTGAATTACATTTTACTCATGCTTATCAATTGTTTCCAGACTATTACATACATGCTTTATCCACAGATTAGTTTAAAAAATAATCCTTTTTTTTACCTGATATTTTTACCTGATATTGTGTGGTTTAATGGCTTTGGGGGGGTGGTTGCAGGAAGGGTGGGACTCTGCGGGGCCCTCAGGGCAGGGGTGCCATCCCAGATGCGTAGGGAGCGCATAGGGGTGCCCCACGTGGCTGTCAGCTTGGCAGGAGGAGCCACGGGTCTCCCACCCCACCAGACAGGGTGGGGGGGGAGGGGGAGGAGGAGGAGAAGGAGGAGGAGGAGGGGGGATTTATGAGCTCGCAGAGGACGCCAGAGGAGGCAGCAGGGAACTCACCAAGGGCCCCGCATCCCAGACGAGAGGAGGCATCAGGCTGCTGTGCCGCTGCTGGAAACATCCAGACCCCTGTGCAGCGTACGAGCGCCTGGGGAGATGCCAGAGGCAATGGAGGACCCATCGACACATGCTGCACCGGGGAAACTCATGGCTTTAGGGCAGCTGTACAGGAGGGAGCAGGGCTCAGCGGGGGTTCCAATCAGTTGGTGCCCAGGTCGGCTGGTACCCACAGTCTGTGCCTGGGGGCAGGGGAGGCCTCAGGGTGTCCAGGAGCATCTGTCTTCTACCCATCTTCTTGCTTGCCTAGCCACAATTCTCAAGTAAATAACTTGGGGCTGCACTAATCGTATCTAACTCAAGTTGACCTTAACCCTATTTGGTCCAGAGGTTTTAAACTCCTTCATGACCTACCAGCACTCTCGGGCACGCCTATTGCATCAGGAGCCGTCCTCCCGCCGACGCCGTGCCCTAATCCCGCTCCGGGGCCCGCCTGCCCCCCCGCTCCTCCAGGCTGCGTCCGCAGGGGCGAGCGCACGCCCCGGCCCGCGCTGGGGAGGAACCGGGGCCCTACAGGCGACACACGCAAAAGGGAGAGTCAGAGCCGCGCTCCGGCAGACCCGGCGCCGCGCAGACCCGGCGCCGCGCGGCCCCCGGCCCGACTCCCCCCCCCCGCCCCGCCGCCTCCACGCAGCGACGGCCCCGGCTGGCAGGACACAGCCCGACACCCGCGGCCACCCGAAGGCACACGCTCGCCTCACCTCGCCTCACCGCGGCCCCCACATGCTCGACTCCAGCGCGCCTCTGCCCTCGCCCGCCGCCGTCCAGCCAAAACACCCGCCCTGCTCGCCGCCATCTTGCCCGAGCGCGAGGGGCGGGGGGAGCGCGAGGGGCGGGGGGAGCGCGAGGGGCGGGGGGAGCGCGAGAGGGGCGGGGGGAGCGCGAGGGGCGGGGGGAGCGCGAGGGGCGGGGGGAGCGCGAGGGGCGGGGGGAGCGCGAGAGGGGCGGGGGGAGCGCGAGGGGCGGGGGGAGCGCGAGGGGCGGGGGAGCGCGAGGGGCGGGGGGAGCGCGAGGGGCGGGGGGAGCGCGAGAGGGGCGGGGGGAGCGCGAGAGGGGCGGGGGGAGCGCGAGAGGGGCGGGGGGAGCGCGAGGGGGGCGGGGGGAGCGCGAGGGGCGGGGGAGCGGAGCGCGAGGCAGGCCAGACCCGCAATGGCCCCACCCTCGCGTGGTCGCAGCGCCGCGCTGCAGCCGGCCGGCTCCCGCGCGCTAACCGCAGCCCGCCGCGCCACCCCGGCGCTCAGGCCGAGCAGCGAGCGCCCCGAGGCTGCTCTGCCCGCGCCCGAGAGAGCGGCGGGCATCAGCGAGCAGGCGCTGGGGCTGCCCCGGGGAGAGAGCGCCGCGGAGCAGCTCCGAGACAGCACTGCCCGTCCCCGCGCCCCCAGGAAGCACCGAGAAGGAAAAGCCCTCTCGGGAAAAGCGCTCCCGGTCCGTGAGCACCGGGCAGGGGGCACGAGCGCGGCCCCTGCGCTTACCCGTCCCCGAGAGAGCGCAGAGTAGCGGCCAACGCGGCGACCGGCAGCGCGCACGTGTGCGCCGGCTGCCCGCAACGGTCTTCGTACGCAGCGGTGGCCGCCGGCGGCTGCAGTGCTGCCTTGTCGACACGCGAGGGCAGCCGTGAGCGCGCCGGAACGCAATGCGCATGCGCGCCCCCCCTCCCGCGTGCAGTGCCGCCTTTCAGACACGCGAGGGCAGCAAGGAGCAGGGCGCAGCGCTTTCCTGCCCCCCTTGCAAAATACTCGCTAGGCAAAAGTGGCTTGGGCTCCTCCCGAACGCTTACCTGGCTTCATTACTACAGCTATTAGGAACCGAAGTGCATAGCCTTCTAGAAAAGGGAACGACCGTCTTTTCAGAACTTCCTGCGACTCCCCAGAATTGTCACTGCCTTGCATCAGCAGCCAGCTTCTTCCAACCCAGCCGCAAGAAACATTTTGCCTTCCCGGCAGAACTTTCTGCTCCCCGGGGGGTCCAAAGGAAACCCGTCACTCACTACTGTCTGTCAAAACGTACCGGAAGCCCTCAAATACAGGACAAGACGCCTTCTCTAAGGAAGCTGACTACTAGGTCTGCTTCACGGCAGCTTCTCCCCAGTATCAGGGCCCACTCAATAAACAAAATAGGACGAGAAATGTCTTAATCTGCTCCAAGTGCTTTCGTAGAAGAGAACAACATCAAAACGAGGTATTATTGCATTTAGCCTCCACTACACGTGCTACCCCAGCGCCACTGTGACTGCTTATTAGCAATAGCAATTAACAACTATGATTAGTGGTTTGATTTTCTGTTAGTCTAAGTATCTGATGTTCTTGTACATGCTATATTAGATTTTTGTCACAGGAACAGTGAATAAACAAGAAGCCACTGTCTTACCATGTGAGCAAAATGAGAATTGTGAATACAGTTCTGTGATTAAACATTTGGGTGGGGGGGATGTCTGAAAGTTCCTGGCTAATGAATTCCCAGGAGTTGGCTGATGAGAAGAATAATTTAAGATTTCTTTAATTGATATTTTTTAAACATTTTAATATGTGGATCTAAATGGAAGTTGCTTGTAACTCAAAAATCAATTTTTATATTTTAACATTGCTATCTGTAATACTTGTACATTTAAAATATATTAATTGAAATGCACACTAACTGGAAAAAAGCTTTAGGCAACAATAATAGAATGCTGTTACTTTTTTTTTTACATTTGATTGGAAATATGCACAAAAATGTATTTCCATACACAGAAAAAGAAATTTTCCAGAAAATATGTTTACAATTTTATCTTTATTCACTGTCATATGAAAATTACAGTCACATAAGGTTGTCTTCTTGTAATCTATTGAGAAATACTCTATCTCCAGGGTATGGCATAAGCCTCTTTTTCTGAGGGCATCGACATCATGGCAGAAAAGAAAGAAAGAAAAGAGCCCATCAGCCCAGGTGACCACTCCATCTCCGGTCGCTGGAAAATGCCAATTGAACAGAAAAGGAGGTGTGAGAAGACGCGCAGATACCGTCCATACTCCTGACCACTCCAGAAGTAAGACCCACGAACGAGTGACTGAGCGAGATGGGGAAAAGTGGCTTTGTGGGAGGGCAAGGAGCCTGCTCCTGAGCCCGTGCCCACCTCTGGTGCCATCCCCCAAGGGAGGGACTGCCTGGGACACCAGCCCGCAGCGGTCAGCAGACGTCTGTGAGGTGTGCGTGGGACGCGGGGGTGTCACAATGGCCTTGGCTGCCCGCCCAGGCGTCTGGGGAGGTGGGGTCTTCAGTGGCTTGCTCCTTCACCTGTGAGGAGGTAGCTGGAGCGAGCACTGCTGTCCGGAAGGAATTCCTTCTGAGATGAAGAGATTACGATTGTGGTGGGGTAAGGGCCACTCCTCAGTTCTTTATGGCAGGCCCACAGAGCTCCTCCCGTTCGGGGCTGTCCTCTGCTCGATTTCTAAATGCCTGATCTCGACCTGGATCCTCCTGCTGTGAACTTCTCACCCAAGGAACTCATCCACAAAATCCCTCGGAGGGAAGGGAAAGGAAGCAACCAAGGCAGAGTCGTTTTTCTGCTGTGTCTCCTCGGCACACTGCAGACAACTTTGATGCCATCTACCAGACGTCAGGCCTGCCTGCCTGAATCTGGTGGCTCCAATACGCCCACCTTTGGCTGGGTAATAGAGGCACCTGCTGCAAACCAGCTGGTCTTCTGGTGTTAGCAGTGAGGGGAGGAATTTCCCTGAAGGCTGGGGAGCCGTTTGACCCAGCCTGATGCTAATACCTGAGGGCAGGTAATCCTCAGCTTGTTTCCTTCCAGGTCGCTTGACTAAAAGAGCTTCCCGGGTGAGACCTGAGGAGCCTGAGGATGGAGGCGTGGATGCAGAGTCTCCTCCTGCAGCCACCAACACCTTGCCTGGCTCTGTGGTCTCCTTTCTGTGCCAACTGCAGGAAAATGAGGTAAGGGAGTGGCAGTTTCAGTGGATTCCGCCTGAATTCAAGCACTTGGATTCCGAACGTGCCTGGCTCAGGCACCAGGGGATGTGCTCTTGCCACATGGTAAATGCACTCTCCTGCAAACACCGCATCACAGAAATGCAATTTTTGCCAGTCATTAGGAGACAATGCTACTGCACATCATCCTTTCTCACAGAAGGCAGGAGTGCAGTAGAGGACACGGCCAACCTTCTGGTCATTTGCTCTCCCCAGGCTTCCTCCTTTTGTCGACATATTCTCTGAAAACTTCCTGAGCGCAGCAGTAGTCCTACACCCACCCTAAGCCCCCGGCCACCTCTCTGTCTGGGCTGCTGTCTGCGGCTCCGACCATGCTTTGATCTTTGTCGACTTCTCAAAGACAGTGAAACATAAACATAATTTGAGAACCAATCTGTGCAGGGAAGGCAGATCTCCCGGTATGATCCACAAAAGTTACCCCAGGAACTTCCCTAAGGAGCCGGGGGAAGCCTGTGAGTCAGGCCCTACCAAGGAAGTCTGGAAATGCCATTGTCCCGTGTATTCCTTTTGCCCCCGGCACTTTGTTTGGTCTAGAGGAGCTATGAGCTCTTTGGGGCAGCAACTGTGTGGTTGCAGAATATCCAGCAGAGTGGAGGGAGCTGTGAAGTTGGGGAGATCCTTACCAGAGCAATGGGTGGATCCTCCGTTTGGCGAAACACTTCCTTGTGAGGCTGGTCACTCAGCTACTTTCTAGGACTAGATCCTCGAAATGGAGCTGTCTGCATGATGCCGTTTGGGAAGGCTGTACGGACCAAGTGCTCTACGACATCCTGGTCATCAAGGAGAAAGAAGTTCAGATGTTCCCTGTTCTGATTTGTCCTCAGGGTAATCGGGTAGAAATTTACCAGGAACTGGGGAGAATCCTCCAGGAAGATGGCGACCATTTGGAGAGAGATCTGTTAAGCCAATTAATAACATTGGCTTCAAGGGATTTGAGAGTGGCAAGCTTGTTCTCTTCGAAACTAGTCAAAGCATCCTGCCTAGAGCCCTGTTGTCTGGAAAGCTATAGCATGACACCAAAGATCTCCCCTTTGCCTTAAGAACCAATGACAGTCCCCAGATCCCACTATGGGAGACTCTTCCTCAGGGCAGCTGACTCCTTGAGGGAAAGGGCCATATCCAGCCAAGCTCTTGAGCAGGTGCAACCTCTGAAGTAGCTGCCCTGTGTAAAGTGGCACTGGGCCTTTGGCTGCAGCTGAGGCAAGCAGGCCCACGACTGCTGTAACAAGCATGTCTGTGCTGAAGGGAAAGGCTCCAGGCAGGGAGGCAGAAACTCAGCCTGCTTCCACACGGTTGGCCATTGGATTACCGTTCTTAGGTAGTCATCCTGCTTTGAGGAAGAGGCATGGCGAAGTGCCAGTCCCTTCCCTGCTGTACCCAATATTCCATCTGGCCTTCTGTGTGGAGCGTGTTCGTTGCTGGAGCCTTCTGGGAGCTTCTCTGTTCCTATTCTCCCGCTGTCACAAAGGGAAGGGAGAGGCAGCAGTAGCACAGAAGGGCAAATGGTCAAACTCTTTCTTGACCAACAAGTTTAGGACTGCTGAACTGCTTACCTTTCACAAAGGGGCAAAGCGGTGGCAGCCAAACAAGGCAGGGAATATTTATCACTGATGGATCTCTCTGGAGAGATGACGTTTCTCTCACTCTTCCCTTCAACATGGAAATGTAGAGCTGAAGTCATACAGCCATCGTTGGCTAGTTCCATCTGCCCCGCTGCCTCAGTCTTTCCTGTGTTGATGGTTTTCCTTCATGGTCCTTTTGTAGGGTGTAACGGATGTCGTGCAAAGAGCAGCAAGTGACATCCTGGTCTCCCTGGCCCGCTCTCACTTCCTACAAGTCATGGAAGAGCTACAGCGTCATCTGAAGCCTGTGGAGGATATCCCTCAGGAATTTGTTTTTATAACCCTCAGCAAACTGGCCACGAGCTATGGTACGGCAACTTGGGCTGCATGCTTTGGTGCTGGCTTCTTTGAGCAGCGGGAGAAGGGTTTCGGTTGTTGGAATATGGGAGGGCTACAGGGTTATGGCTTCCACATCTTTTGCTGCCTGGGAGCAGTCGGAAGTGGTGGCTTTGTCCCCTGAGCTAAGTGCCCTAAGGATGGGACCGTGGGAAGACCCAGCCTAGCGGAGTTCTGCTCCACTCTGCTTCCAGTCCCACCCTGAAGGGCTTCCCTGCTCCCATCCCTCGGGGAAGGGCACCCTTGCTGAACAGCTTTCCTGACAGCAGGTTGTTTGCTTTCCCTCTGCCCTTCTCTGCAGCACTGAGCTGCATCCCGTTTCTGGAAATGACCTGGAATGTCATGTACACCATGCTGGGGCAAGTACAGAGCAGCAGGATGAAGCAAGCCTTCTGTGCTGGTAAGTGTCCACCTCTAGTGCCAGGGCTGCACTGGGATGCAGAGGGAAGGGGAAGTTAGTGAGCGGCAGTCGGCACCCAAGTCTCTTCTCTCTCAAGCTGCTACTGCAGGTTCTGAACCTCTAGGGAGCTCCAGCCCTTTAAAGCTCCAAACAGTCTGTACAACATAAAAGAATGTCTAAAGCTCAGGAGATGGCTGTGGCCAGGAAGGGAATGGAGTTGTTGGAGTTTTACTACTCAGCTAATTTTACTACTCAACAGCTAATCTTGGAGGGGGGAAAAAGGACTAGCAGGAACAAGGAGGAGAAGAGGGAGGAGAGAAACAGCTTAGCATTTCAAGGAAGGCATTTTCAAACATTTCACGCCTGCCCCAGAACCCAAAACTGCTCTGGAGCTAAGTGCTGATGAGCATGGGACGGCAGTTTGAGACAGGCTGGAGTGATAATGCAAACTCTTCTCTCTGGGACATACTTGACAGAGTGACCTTTCTCCCCATCTTTCATGCAGTTCTGGAAACGTGGTCGAAAGGGGTGACTGTTTACTTCCAAGACTGGGCAAAGTGCTCCTTCCCTCGAATAGGGGAAGCCCAGCTTTGTGAGAAGACATACCCTTTCTTCTGCTACGTGGTCAGAAACTGGCTGGACTGTGAAGAGAAGGAGGTGAGACTGGCTGCCTTTGTGGCCCTTTAGCAGCAGCAGCTGCAATGCTGGAGTTCACCTGTCTTTCTGGGGAACAGTGGTGTCACGTCAGGAGAAGTGCTTTCCAGGGAGGAAGCAGGTCGTTGAGGCGTTGTCTAGAGCTGGGAGCCTGCTGCAGCTCGACAGTGTGGAAATGCTGTGGGCCAACAGGCAGTGTGCCTGGAGTCCCGCTTTGCAGCCTCGCGATGAACTAGTGAGGCCAGGCCGGGTCTGGAGAACCGCCGCTGGGAACCAGCCAAATTCCAGTGGCCTTTGAGCCCCAAGGGTCTTGGGTTTAGAAGAGGGGAAATGTTCTCTCTCTTCTCGAGCAAGACCGTTTCCTCCAGAGGAAGCTGGGAAATGGCCGTCTTTGGGAAGGGGGAAGTTTGTGTCTGGGGGATGCTGCCTCCTAGAGCAGAGCTTCAGTCGGAGCAAACAAAGGTCTTCTGTCTTCCTTGTGTGCAGCTCAAGGAGGACATCATCAGGGCTGTGGCAGCTATGATGGGCCTCCTCCTTCATCAGGAAGAGTATCAAGGGCATGTGTGCGACCAGCTCTGCTGGCTCTTGGACCAGTATGAAGAGGTCCAAGATGGTTTTCACGTGACCAAGGTGAGGTGTCTGGCAAGATACGATGTGGCTGCATGGGTCAGGGTGAGTGTGTGCTGGGATCAGGGAGCTGTGGGAGTTCCTGGAGGAGCTGGGAACCTGTTAGAGAAGAAGCCAAGACAGTCGCACACAGATGGAGGGGGAGGCTTGATACTGCCTGTTTTTTCAGGGCAGAGAACAGCCAACTGTGGAGGCATGCTGTCCTGTGTTAATGAGCTGCTCTCACTCACAAGCCACCCTCTCGTTTTCACTTTTTCTTGTAGCGTCTCAGGCATTTCTTGGAAGCTGTGGAGAAAACTGAGCCCTTTATCCCCAGGGAAAGAGTTTTTATCATCTGCATTGTTGTGCACAACCAGGTAAGCAGGGGCTGAACATCTTGCACTTCCCTCTGGGTTAGCAGGTCTGCCTCTGGTTGGCAGGAAAGACCCATGGGGTGGCAGGGCAGAGTTTCCCTCCTTTGGGCTTTTCTCATACCTTGCAGTCAGGTCCATACAGCTGTTGAGGCCCCCATTCCGGCCAGGTGCCCACGGACTTTTCCAGGGCTGCTTTGCCTGGTTCCAGGGACAGCTCAGTTCACAAAGGAGTTTCCTGCTCGGGCAGAGAGCAGGAGGAATCTGGAGCCCAGAGAGCTGAAGCTGAGCCTTGGAATCCCAGCCAGCCCTTGTATCCTAACGGCCTTTTGCTGCTGCGGAACTGACTGGAACTCAAAGGTTGCTCTTGCCTCTAGGGCGTAGCCTTTGTTTTGGCTGTGGGTCCCCTGTCGTAGGCTCAAACTCCCTCTGGAGCGTTAGAGTGGAGCTGACAAGACGCTCAGGAAGGTGTTCATCTCTGACTCCAGGATCTAGAAGCTGTCTGTCAGAGCACAAGCTCATCTCTGGCCTCTCCGTAGAGTTCCAGAGAGACAGAAGGGTGGGGGGGAAGCAGAAGACAGCTTTGAGAGGACAGAGCACTGTCCTTCTTGAATGGCATCTTTCCCTGTGAGTCCCCAGGGAGACAAGACCTCATAGGAGCGATTCTTTTCAGTCTCTCTCAAGACTGATCCTAAAACGTACCTCATTCCCACAGCTCTCGGATGTGACCAAGAAGCACCGCATTGGCCATAAAACAGAGCTGTGCCACTGCATGCTGCTACTAGGTAAGGAGAAAACAGAATTTGGCTGTGGTTTCTTTGAAAGCTCTGCAATGGGAGAAGAGCTTGATTGTTAACCTAGAACATGATTTCTTCCCTCCAGCCCGAAGCTTCCCTGAGGAGACCATGGAGTTTCTGTACTCACAACTGGAGGCTGAGAACGAGGCTTCTAGAATAGCAGCCCTGTCTCTGCTGAGATTCTTTGTTCATTGTGACTGTAAGTAACACTAGGAAGAAAATAGGAGGAATGATGTACTTTGGCTGAGGGACTACGAGCAGAAACAGCCAAGAGCTGAAGCCATGAACTGCCAGAGCCTGATCAGAGGAGGTGTTCAGGCTGTGCAGTTGGGCTGTGGTAGACCAGACTCCTCTGCAACCTGAGTGCACAAGAAGTGCACACTCCCTGAGGTATCTCAGAAGTCGCCCGAGTCCCCTTCAGCTCTGAGAAACAGGCCAGCAGCCTTGTCAAAATCCATGGAGGGCACACGCTTAGTGTGGACCAAGCACCTTACCATGTTTCAGCTGAGAAAGGGTGAAGCACAGAAATGCGTGGGTGCTTACAAAGACTATGTTACCCAAATGAATTGTAGTCTCCAACCGTATCAAACCCAGCCGAGCAGTCTGTCTGGATAGTTATTGACCACGCTTCGTCAGGGGTGACAGCTGAAGCTCAGTAACACTCCGAGCATAAAGAGTAGTGAATTCCAGTGTGGATCCCATTTTTCTAACTCTCTGTGTTAGGCAGTCCCTGTTGCTCCTGGCTTCTGCTGCTTCCCCTGAAGTCAGATTTTGGCCCCGTGCTTTCTGTCTAGCTGTCCATGAGAAAGCAGAGACATTTTGACAGTGCTCTTTTGGAGGGGTGGGCTCTGCCTCAACGTACCTGTACTTCCTTTCAGCAATGGCGATAAGAAAGAACATGTTCCTGGTTGTCAAGGCAGTGGAAACTGTCTTTGGAGACCACCGGAGTAAGGTGAGGTGGCTGGGGAAGGGATGGTAGCCTGATGAGTGACAGGGGAAGCATTTCCCTACGCAGTTTGGATCTAGCCTAGGCATATGTTTCCTGCTTCGGAGAGAAGGACTCATGGTTACTCTTGTTTGCAATCTCCTCCCCGGCAGGTGAAGGTGGCTGTTCTTGGTTTCATCAAGGAACTGTTCAGCTCTGGTGTCGAGAACTGTTCGGCCTGGGGTCTGGTGGCCTATGTTTTCAGGGAGTTCAGTCGGGCCACCAGCAGACTGGTAAGAGGAGAATGTGACATTTGGGGCTTTGTTTTGTGCCTTTTGTCCACTGACTACTGCACTGAGCTTCCCTGAAAATGTGGAGGCCCCCAAGCAGCAGCCCTTGAGTGCCTGGTGCCATGACCTCATCAGCATCCCAACCGACTTGAATCGTGGGTCTCTCTGTTGCTGTCAAGGGTGCGGCTGTGGTGCTACACCACCATGTCATGCAATGGGAGGCACCGTGGGAGAGTAAGAAAAGAGCAGTGGTGCTGCCAGGGATTTCAGCAAAACTGCTTGGCAAAAGCCACCCTGGAAAAGTGGATTCTCAGCAGGATACAAAGGTGGACAAGTCTTTTCTGAACTGCTGATGGATGATCAGCAAAAGACAGAAATTGTGGGCTAAGCAGGACAAGCCGGAAAAGCTCTCCAGTTCTTTCCTTGTCCTCCATATTTCTGTCCGAACCTGTCCTGCCCTCCATGCAGTGCTTTCGGGCCCTGTGTGCTTTCTGGAAACAAAGGGACCACAGGCACCTCTTTCTTAGGTGTTGCCAGCCAGGTCCACAGGGAATGACTCCTTGTAGGTGGCTCACCAGAACAAGGACTTGGTGAAACTCTTGGCTTTGGCTGTGCCTTTCCTCTTGTTCAGTCATTTGCTGTGAGGCTCCTGAAGGCTGCATTTGTAAGGAGAAGCGTGTCAAGAACTCCCACCTCCTCTTCCTTGTCCTTGGGGCCAGTTCTGCTCTCCTTTCAGTGCAGGAATTGAGCAGAACTCCTCTGAAGAGCGTTTCTTTGGTGTCATTAAAACAGAGCTCGGGCCATTGAGCATCTGCTGTCGCGAATAAACCATTTACCCCCATTGGTTGGGTAATTGCAAACAGGCAGTTGCTCTCTCTGCATTCTGTGTAGTTTTCCTTGCAGTCCAGGATGTGACCCCTACTATAGGATTTCCCATTGTCTTACCTCAGGTGACCTGTGCTCCCAAAGCAAAAGCCAAGTCTCCTACTGAAGCCTCTAGCCTCTTCCTGAAGAAACAGTAGCTGATGGGAGTGTTTTCAAACTTGTGTCTTGCAGGAGACAGGAAACCTCTCTGAGAGGGAAGCAGTGGCAGAGACCGCGCTTCAAACTCTCTGCTTACATGTCCTCGACACCCTGGACGTCTCAGCAAGCGGCATGACAAGAGTAAGTCATCCCACCACCTGGTGCTACTCCTTGCCTTGAGGATACCTTCTTCTAGCCCTCCCCCTCCCTGCTGACAAGCTCTTCCGAGCACGGGGCTACCAGAATGTCTTGTCGGAGGAGAGGGGAAATGAAGCCTTGTGAATAACAGTCCAAGAGATGGGCTCAAGTGGGGATTAGGACAGTGGACTAGAAGGAAGAGAGACAGAAGAGAAAGGGTGGGAGAGACATGAAGTAATGCCCTGGAGAGGGCTAACAGTGGAGGGGCTGGGTCATAGCCACAGAGGACAGCCACTATGAAAACAGGAGTTGAAGGGATGGAAAGAATGACGTGCTGAATTGCTGTATTTTGCTCTGCAGCTCCTATGGCCAAGGCTCCTCCAGTTCGTAGTGCCAGCTCAGTACACTGGCACTCTGGTCCCACTCTCCCGCTGCCTCAGGGAGCTCGTGGAGAGACAGGAGAGAGCAGAAGAGAAGGAGGAACCCAATTACCTGTGCTACCAAGAACGCGGTAAAAGAGAGAAACTTCCAAAGTATTCTGTCCTGCTCTGTCAGGTGGACAGGCTGAGCCTGTGTGTGTCTCTGTCCCCTGGCAGACCCAACTGGGAGGCTGGGAAGAGTGAACAGCACAGCCTTGCCCTTCTGCTAGGTGACAGGGAGTCCTGCCCTGTATTTCCTTTGTGGAAATTTCCTCTGCATTTCCCAGAGAAAATGCTTTGCTCTTCATTTCTCAGCATTCTCCCTGTAAAATGGAGGACTCCTTGCTGGCAGTGCTGGGGAGTTACCTTCCTTTCGGCACGTTAATTGCATGGATACCCTAAGATGGGAAAAGCTGGGGGAAGGCAAATTTATCAGCAGATTATCAGGCCCCTTCAGTCCTGTCCTGGAGGCTTTGCCTGGGATGGACGGGTGATCATCTTGTGTGGGACTTGGCCTGCTGAAATGGATCTTTCTTTCTCTTTCCAGCCAAACTGCCAACTCCCCAGGCTCTGCTGGTACGTCTCCTGGTGAGTAGTTGGGGACTCCTCGGGGCAGAGTTTTCCTGACCAAGGGAAAGGGGGAGAGCTCCGGATGGAGACTGCTTTCAAGGCAGATGCTTGCAGCCTTCAGGGAGGAACAAGCCTGCTGGAGGGCGTCTTGCCCTCCAAGGACTGCCTGGGCATTCCCAGTGTGGACCTCTCGAATAGCAAGGACGCGCCATTCCTCAGGGAGGCAGTGCAAAAAGAGAAGCAGTTCTGCTGTGTGCTGCCTGCCATGGCACCTGCAAAGCCCCTCTCCTTTCTCAGACAAACTGCTGTTCCTCTGTCAGGCTGGAGCTCTAATTCTCTCTCCTTCCCTCTTCCAGGTGCTTGCTTGCTCTCCTTATGAAGGAGGTGGCCATGGAGCTGTTGCCCTGCAGCTGCTGAAGACCCTTCACAGGGCAATTCACAGAGCGGTGGGGATTCCCTGGATGGCCCAGATCCCTTCCTTGCTGCAGTACCTTGAAGGTAAAGTGTCCGCTGGGAGGGGATTGATTTGAAGAGGACAGAAGGGAAGTCAGGAAAAGGCAGGTCCCCAGAGTGCCTGAGGACAACGGAGCCCTTGAGTGTCTTAAAGCTGTCTTGTTCTTCATCCCTCCCAGTTCCAGGGAGCTGGAACTGACAGCTGAGAGAAGTAATGCTCCTGAAATAATCTGATCCCTGTGTGGGCTTTAGCCTGGCATATTGCATCAGAATGGCAGGCTCTGGCAGCATCCTCCCACCCTTGCTTGGACAGTGTTTGTGAGTGGTTACATTCCCCCTTGAGGAGATTTTGTGGCACTGCCCTCTCCTTGGAAGCTCAGAGTCACCAGTCGAGTCCAGCTTGGCAGTGGCAGTTCTCTCTTGCACTAAGCTCCAGCTGGTTGTGAAAGGCCCTTCTGCCTCATTTTTCTTCCTGTGAGGAAATAGACAGCTGCTTTGACCAGCAGTCAGTATTCCCCAGCGTTGATTCCATGGTCCTGAACAAATGGGACTTGGACATACCTTATGCATTTGGACTCACAAAGGGGCTGGTGGAGTAGCTGCCTTTGAGCCCTGACAGAACAGGTACATTCTGGGAGCTGGTAGCCTGGGAATGCTGGACTTTTTGCTTCCAAAGGAGACGTGTGGATGCTTCTTTTGGGCTCACTGTAATCAGATGACCTGCTGTTGTGTCCTCTTGTTTCCCAGGAAAAGATGAGAGCTCCCTGGACTATGCAGAATGGGAGTGCCGTCTGCTGCAGGTACAGAGTTCTTTTATGACAGCTGGGAGGTGGGGTCTTGGCAGTGAGGTTTTGGGCAAGCCTGTCCTCTCCCAGAACTTGGGCCTGTTGTCCTAAAAGCGCCACTGCCTCTTTCTCTATAGTTTCCTGAGACCCAGAAGGATCTTAGCTGCATATTGGAAGAAGGGTCTGGGGCAGATTAAAGGGGTGGGAAGGGAAGATGGATTATCCGTAGTGTGAGCTGTCCCCAGACACCTTCTTGTTACACTGGAATGAGAGAAAGACCTTGACAAAACCTGAGGAAGCATTTGCTTCACTTTTTGTTTTCTCCATAGTTCCTGAGAACATCTCTGGAAGCCATAAAGAATGAGACCTGGAATATGAAGCTGAATGGCGAGTTAACTCAGCAGATGGCCCACTATCCAAACTTTTCCAAGGAGAAGGTTGGTCCTCTGCTAAGACTTGGTCTTTACTTTTCTTCCTTGAGAGGTTTGGTGGCAGAGCCACAGGATGCTTCTCTCCCTGCATGGTTTTTTTCAATACAGTTGCTTTTCACTGCTTCCTATTCTCAGCCCTACATAATGTCTTTTTTTTTTTTCTTCCTTTAATTCTCTGTATAGAGCTGGTAACTGGATTGGGCCAAGAAATGGGCTGTTTTTGTAGTCTTGGTGCCTTGGCTGTCTCTTGGTCCTTGAGATGGGGTGGTAGCTGGGTGTTCCGCTTCTCCAGTGATGACAGGTTGCTGTGTTAGCAACCTCTTCGCGCTGGCCTCTTCTCTTTCAGAATTTCCTCTATAAGGCTGTGGGGGGAGCACTGGCAGCGTCTCAGAACATCAGCTACATTGAAGAACAGCTGCAGAGCTACTTGGAAAGAGTCAGACGTCTGGAACCTTCTGAGAGAGAGGTGGGTGCTCTCTATCCCTGCGCTCTCCAGTTTTCCCTCGGCAGCTTGGATCTCGTTGCCTGACTTGGAGCTTTTTCCTGCTGATTCCCTCAGGCAATATGCTTGAAAGCTTGAAAGGGATGAATGTGTGGGATGGAAACAGACTCACTCTTTCCCTTGTGTTGCAGGGACCGATTTCGGTGTTAGCATCCTCTGCTGAGGGCCACTTCGACCTGGCCTTGAAGACAGTCCACGACTTTGCTGCTGCTGGGGAGAATAGGAGACTTCCTAGGGTCTTCACCCTCCAGAAGGTAAGGGAAGCAGGTTTTCTCTGTTGTCTTGGCTTTCTTTGCTTGTGTAAGAACTGCCGGAAGCCTGTAGCCAGGAGTTCTGGTGCTTCAGGCGTCTTCAGGACAGATCCCATTACAAAGTCATGGATCAAAATTCCCCAGCAGTGGCAACAAACAGCAACTGGCCATTGGAACAGTGTTGGGTGTGGTTTCAGTTCAGCTGGCAAATGGAAATGAGGGATGGTCAATGGGCAGTGCTCAAACTCCTGGTGCTGTCAAGGAAGGAGGTTCTGCACTTCAGCCCTCCTTTGTCTAAGAGTTCCAGCTCTTAGACACAAGAGAGGGAGACAGTGGGAGGGAGAACAGCTCTCTCCCAGAGAGTTAACGGAGGCATTGAAGAGTTACTTGGTGAAATGTTTTGAGAAGTGTGGATGAAAAAGGCAAGCTCGTACCTGTTTGGAGGCAGTTTCTCAGCTAGAAGCAAAGGGGAAGTCTAAGGTAAAATGAAGAGGCTCGACTGAATCCTCCTGACTTTCCCAATTTTCCAGGAGCACCAGAAGGAGAACGGAGCAAAGACAGCTGCTGCTGTCATGCTCATCTACAGTAAAATAGCACTCCATGCACCCAAGCAGCAGCTTCTTGCCCGGGTCGAGACGGACATTGTAGAGAACATCCTGTGCCAGTACAGAACCAGCCCTCAGGTAGGAGCTGTGAATGCTCGGTGTCGGGACAATTAGTCTAGAGCTAGCTCCCGCCCTCCTCTGAACCGGAGCTTACTGGGACAGAGCATCTGTTTGGAAAGATCTGCTCTCAACAAGAGTCCTGGATCTCCAGTTCCAAACCTGCCACTCTATCCCTTTGACATATATCCCCGTGTCATTGCTGGTGTTCTTTGAGTTTTGGGGGACTTGTCTGAGATGTCAGAGACCCGAAGCACAAGCAGTATCCCAGGTCCAGTTCTAGCCGTTGCTCCCCATGCAGGGGACAGAGGGCTCCAGATGAGTCTCTGCAGCCTCGTAGTGTTGGCGGTAATCTGAACTGCTGCCGTCTTTCGCATACTAGTGTTTTCTGTTTCCCCGACTCTCACTCTTTCTCCTTGCACCTTGCAGGCACCGGGCATCACTTTCCCAGCCCCAGTAAATGCTCCCTGAATGAGCCTTGCTCCTTGCCCTTCTCCCATTTCCAGTTTCCGTTGTTCCAGATTTGCTTTCCCCACTGCCTTGGGCCAGAGTCCAGGGGGCTCTCTTTTGGGTAGGAAGCTGGGGAAAGCTCCTTTCTGCTTCCAGGTAGTCCATGTCTTCCTAGGATCCCAGGAGAGATCTCCTTCCACTGAAATAAGACCCAGAGGCCCTTCCCCCTAGGCTCCTGGAGGATGCAGTTTCTTCCCTCCGCAGCACTTTGAGAGTAGCTTTGGCCCTTGGGTTGATCTTTTGGCCCTCCTGTTAATCTTTTGGCCTTTGGTCCTTTGAACAGCTCCTCATCTATGTCACCTTTTTTTTCTTTCCTGGTCCTCAGGACACAGAACTCAAGCTGGCCCTAATCCAGAGTGTCACAGAAGTCAGCTGCGCCCTTCAAGGCGTTGGCACCTGTGAGAACTTCAGCTTTGCTTCGAAGAGGGTGCTGCTGGAGCTTGTGCTGGTGAGTGACATGGAATGAGAGAGGCTGTCCTGCAGAAGAGTTTGTGCACTGAGAGGGGTTTCCTCAGAGAGGCACTGTTCTCTGTGGGCTGAGAAAGGCCTTGGGCAAACTTGGGAGTGTCCGAGGCCTAGGCACCAGCACACTAGGGTCCCTTGTGCTGCCAGCTTGTGGGTGATCCCTGGGAAGAGCAGTGGGTCTGTCCTCTCTGGAGCTGCGGTCTTCCGGCAGTTCTGGGAGAAACCTGCATGGAGGCTGTCTGTGTTAGCCACACGCGCGGAAGAAGAATCTGCTCTTCTTGCTGAGGCAAGGCCCTCTTCTTTCCTGCCCTCTGACCTCTGTGTACCTGTCTCTCTGTGACCTGCAGGACTTCATGAAGCAGGAGCCCCTGGATTGCGTGGCTTCTCCCGTTCGCTACAGGGCAATTCTTGCGGTGGAGCACTTGAGGTAGGGCTTTTCCTCCTGTGTGCTGGGTTTTCCTCCGCATGTCACAGAGGAGCTGATTGAAGCTTCACAGTTGACCTGAGTGTGGGGTGAGAAGCTGCCTTTGGTGTGGGGTGAGGTGATGGTCCCCGTTTTGTATGATCCTGGAAGATGTGATGCGGTACAGATCCTGGAGCCCAGTGTTGGAGAGAGATGGCCTGAGGCTGTAGATTGGAGAAGTGTGGAACAGAGAGTGGTCTGGGCTGCAGAAAGGCTGCTGGCTGGCTGGCTGGCTGGCTGGCTGGGGGAAGAGAGCTCCCGGCTCTCTGTACGCTGGGAGTCTGATGGGCAAGAATCCATGGGAGTTGGCGGAAGTGCTCCCTCTTCATGGAACAGCAGTGTTGGGAACTGGGGCTCCAGCTTCAGATGAACTCTAGCTGCCACTGGACCCCCTCTGGCAAAGAGTAGCAAGTGTCCTTTCTGAACTCTTTCTTTTGTCTTCTGCCAGCAAGATCAAGCCATCTCTGACCCAGAAGGAAAACTGTCATCTTCTTCAGGAGTGCTTCCGAAGCCTATTTCCCCTTCCTCCCCTTGAGCAGACAAAAGAAGGGGAGGCAGCAGATGATGCTGAGCATGCAGAGGTAGCTGTCAATCCCCCTCTGCTGCTCTGCATGTTCAGAGCTGCACCTTATCATGCACTGAATGCTGGCAGAGCTGAGGCTCTGGACTCTGGCTGAGTTCTGAGGCTCTCTGATTTCAGCTACCACTCCTTCTCTCTTGCTTTTAGGCTCTCTATACACGATCCCTGGAAGCTCTTGCTCGCCTCATGACAAGTCTTGAGGAAGAGCTGACCTTGTCATGGCTCAAGGAAACCTTTCACGTGAGTAGCAAAGAGGAGAAAGGGAAACTCTCTTTTGTCAAGAGGAGAGCCAAGGATGGAGGGCCTCACGCTTTAGGGGATCATCTGAGAATAGGAGATGCTCTGGAGGCAGGTGCAAGGCATGCAATTCTTCCCTGGAGGTGGAGAAAACTATGGCCCGTCGTGGCTGTAGGAGTTGTGTTATTGGTTGTCAGGGCATGTTGCAATGGGAGCTGTTGCCAAGATGGCCATGGTGGACGGATACAAGGCACTCCCAATCTTTGCTGATGAGTGAGTGCTGTGTGCAAGTATCAGATACACTAATATAAGAAGCCTTCAGTGTTTGTGTACCTCACAGCGGTGATGAATTCCCATGGAGGCCAATGTATCCTTAGTGTGGTTCCTGGGGGAAGAAAAGGTGGGAGACTGTAAAGGAGTGTGTGTGTGTGTGTGTGAGTGTGTGTGCGTGCAAACGATGCATGCCCTGATCTAGCTGTGGTCTTCCAACAGCTCCTAGAGGCCTGGCTCCGTTCTGGGAAAGAGTGGGAGAGAGAGAGGGCCCTTTATGCCTGCACTCATCTGCTAAAGACTTACACCGAGAGACTGGAGGATGCTGTGAGTATTGACTCCCTCTTCCCAAAACTCTTTGGGAGTGCTTGTGGGTTCAGCTGGAGTCTCTCGGGGAACCAAGACGAGGGCAGCCCTGGCGAGCCAGGAGGCCCTGCAGGTCTTCTCTGCAGCTCTGCCCTAACCTCAGCACCCATCTGCCACCAAGACAGCATTGCTCCTTAAGCCCTTCTGCTTCCCTGGCAGGGAGGTTTGCTCAGAGCTGTGCTCTGGGTTGCTAATCTCCTGGGAGGATAAAGCTGAGCTTCTGTCGATCCAGATGCCCTGCTGTGGGTCAGGAGTCAGTGTCAGAAGGAGAAGGTTGAAGGGCCACTCCTGCAGCCTGAGAACTTTCTTCTTTCTTTGATTTCTACCAGAGAGAAAACTCTTCTGAGCAGTTTGGCTCCATGATTGGAGTGCTGGGGCCTCTCAGCTGTGACTCCCTGGCCACATCACGCCAGCGGGCAGTCGACTGTATCAGCTGCCTTCTCTCAACACAAGGTGAGAAGAACAGTCATTGCTTCCCACTTCCTTCCGCCTGCTCTTCCCTCTCTTCCCTGTCTGGCAGCAGAGGCAATGTGCAGGGAGGGGGCTCCATTGCCAGAGGAGAAGAGTAATGGACAGCAGACTGCTGGTTTCTTGCATCCAGACCTTGGTCATTCTTTTCCCTCCTGGCCATAGCACAAGGGAGGCCTGGGAAAGTTCTCTGAGCAGCCTTGCCTCAGGGGCACTTCTGGGTGCTGTGGAGAATGAGAGCCCTCCCACATTTCTGTCTCAGGGCAGCACTCTCAGGCACCAAGGATTAGAGGACAGCACTTTCTAGCTTTGTAGAGACAAAGTAATGATCCCAGTTGAGAAATTGTTTAGAAGGGAGTTGTACACCTGGGCTTCTGGAGTGGACTTTGGTCAGCATCACCTGTCCACACTGATGAATCTATGGAGACCCTCCTCCCAGTCAGAGGATAGGTGTGACCTGTGCTTGCACATGGGATGGAGGGGCTGAGAAAAAGAGGAGCCATAGTTGAGGACAATAGGTATAGTCTGAAAACTGCTGTAGGAGAAGGAGAGTGTTTTTTCTGACTGGCATAGAGCAGAATCTGATGGCCTGACTCGTAAAATGCTGCACCCAGAGTTCAGAAGGGTCCTGCACTACCCCTGTGGAATTCCCTACCACCATTTGGTGATTCCTTGATCAATGGCTGTGGACTGGGGGTTCATTTTCAGAAAATGTGCCTATCCTTTCCCACCTGTGTTTCTTTTAGGCAAGGTTATGCACACAAGGGAAGTGGATCTGAATCACTTCTGTGAGGAGCTAGTGGCCGCAGATGTGGATTCGCTGCTGAGGACCTCTTCCAAAATCGCAAAGGTTACTGACTCCAAAGCCAGAGCTGTGGCTACCTGGTGGCTCAGCTCCCATCACTTTTCTCTTCTTTACTTCCAAGATTTCTCTCCCCTTTCAGAGTGGCCTATAGCAATGGGGCCTCTGTTGTTAGCAAGTAGTAAGAGGGTTTTGAAGCATAACAATATCTAGCGTTCCCACTGGGGAAAGAAGTAGACTCCATGAAGTTTCTATGAGTTTGTGTGTTTGTTTTCATCCATCCACACCCAAACACTCTCCATCTGGGGAAAGTGAGCTGTTGAAGCAAAGCAGGGAAGTTCCTTAGCCCGATGGCTTTCTCTTTATTTTAACATGTATTAGCTTGCCAGCTCTTGAGAGTTATTTTAAGAACATAAGTTGTGTAGGCAAGCAACCGACCTCATGGAAGAGCCTTCCAACTCTATGAGCTTCATAAATCAAAAGAAGAAGTTGTATGTGCAATTGGAATACAAAGCACCTGCCACCTTCAGGATTAGCTAATGGCTGAACTGAGAAGCTGCTCAAGTTTTCTTGTCCTTTGCTTGTAAGAGAGGAAGCAGACTTCTGATGTTGTTTCTCCTGTTTCTCATTTCTCTCCAGGTTGCATGCAAATCCTTTTGCTCAGAGCAGGCAAGAGGCTTTCTGAAGGCTGTCCTGGGCAGCATGCTGTCCTTCAGCCCCACTTGTGCTCGGGCAGCAGGCGAGTGGATGCTCATCTTCCTGAAGGAATGTGGAAGAGAAATGTTGCGGGAGGTAAAACACCCCTTGTTTATCTTTAGAGTTGGAACTTTGACACTGAGCTGCTGCACTACCCCTTGTCTAGCTGCTGTGGTCTGCAGAAATGCATCTTGCATGCAGAGCCAAGAATGTCTTGTTTATCCAGCTGAAGTCCTGGCAACCTAATCCAAGAGCTACTGTGCATCTGGTACCAGCAATACAAACCCTTCTGGAGCAAAGTCTCCAACTGTTCCAGACACAGTGCCAAGAAGGAGCAAATCTGATAGACACAATTTAGTAGAGCCCCCCCCCTTTCTCTGGTCTGTGCTGCGTCTCGGGGTCCACTGGTGAACGGTGCCAGCCATCTTTTCTCCTGGGCTCTGTTCCTTTCATACGTGGTCAGCAGATCGCTTGGTGTCTGTCCTGTGGGGAAAAAGAGCAGACAGATAGTGTCTTGATGGCTGTCATCCACAGGAGAAGTGAGTAGTTTTGCTCTGTGCAGGCTACGGCCACAGTTTCTGGCGGTGAAAGGATCTGCCAAATGTCTTCCTCCAGAGCAAAGTTGTTCCCTCTGGGGAAGGTGTTAAATCTATGAGAAATGAGGAGGCTGGAGGCAAGGACAAGTATCCCTGGAGAGCTGGTTCCTCCAGGAAGGACCTGAAGGCCCTTGTGCAGGCACTGCATGGTATCTTCGGAAGGTGTGAAGAATGTGTTAGGTCTTGATGTTGCCTTATTTCAAGCACATAGTTAGAAGCGTTCAGACTGCTCTGGGTGAAACGTTAAAATGTCTTTTGTGTGCATGAGAAGAGAAGCTGAAAACAGAAGGGAGCCAAGGCATGTGCAATGACAGCACATCTGTGTGCGTGAGAGGGCAAGGAGCACACTTAGACCCAAAAGAAAACCCTCCACTGTGTGGAGTGGTAGGGCTGAAGTTTAGGGTGAGATCTTGACAAATGGTCAAGGAAGCAGGACTTGCTCATGTGCTGAAGAATTGGTCTGGCTTTAAGGGAAGCCCTAGGAAAGGCCTAAAACAACCTGCTGTTCTTTCCTTGTCCCTTCCAGGTGCCAGAAATCCTGACAATCCTTTACGATCATCTGCCAGCTGCTCAGCAGGGCAGCCTGAAGGAGTTCCTCTTTGAGGCAGTGTCTGTCCTGGGCTGCTATCACCCTGAGGCAGTAACCAACAGCCTCCTCCAGAGACACCTGCCCATGGACAGGTAGGTTCCCCTCCCCTCTCCTTCCACTTCAGGAGCCCAGAGACGCCACAGCCTGGCGGCACTAGAGGGGACTCTGTTCAGCAGCCAGTTGTCTCTTTCCCCGAGGAGAAAAGTCCGACTGTTGCCAGAGCATGTGCTTGTGACTTGCCAGGGACTGGGGCTGCTAAAGCTCCGCGCTGGGAGGGGGGGAGTATTTAACCTGCCTTTGAGGGGCTGCAGGCCCAACAGTACACGCGATCACGGGTAAACTGTTCACCTGCAGTGATACCGTGGAGCTGTGGAGGACTCTTGGCAGAGGCATCTTTGCAATTGAAATGCTCCAGTTGCTAATGGGCAAACTGGAGAGCGCTGAAGACACCCCCGCCAGAAGCAACTGCCTCGATGAGGAAGGGAGCGACAATCTGGCTGCGCTGGAGCCTCTCATGGTATGTGAAGTGACATTTCTGCCCCTCTTTGGCTGAGGATCCCGTGGAATGAAAGCGAGGGGTTGGACATCCTCCTGGTACACAGGCACTTGTAAATCCACATGCAGAAGCCTCACAGTGTGCTTTGCTGGGTCATTCTCATTTTGATCACTGTGAGAAGCTGTGAGAGCTTGTTGTTGCCCATCCACAAGCTTGTGGCAGAAGTCAGAGCTCCAGAGGAGAGCAGCCAGGCAGGCGGGCAGGCAGGTGGGGTAAGTGGTGGCAAAAGCTCTTCCTTTCCAAGTGGTTTGTGACGGCATTTCTTCATAGGTAACCTGTGCCCTCCGTGAGCTGGTGTATTCCCTGGAGCCCCGGGAAAGTGTGTCTCTCCTGCTGCCACGGCTGTTTCCAATGCTGCTGAAACAAATCAGCAACACTCTTGGAAAGGAGCTGCCTTCATCTGCAGGAAGAGTTGAAGACGAGCCAGTCCTTGTGGCAAGTGGTGAAGGCAGCAGTCCTTGCAGGTAATGAGCAAAACGGGCAGAGATGAAGGATGCAGCTTTAGCTCACCTCACCAAGCCAGTCTTTGTCTATGTCTGTCTCCTCTCTCTGCGTTCTTGTCAGGCTTTGCTCCACTTTCTTAAAAAGCCTGTGAGTTGTCTCTTGTGCCCTAGCATGAGCTCAATATGCTTTTGAAAAAGTAGGCTGGTGGGAGCTAGTCTGAAGAAAATCTTGTGTGGCCCTGGTGAGGAAAAGCTACAGCAGAAATGAAGGCGGAACTGGCCCTCTCAGCACAGCTAAAATTCGCCTATTGGTTTACTCTGTGTCATGCACAGGGAATTCTGCTGTTTCATCTATTTCTTTGGGCTTGGTTTTTGTCTACTTTGTTATTAGTCTTCCCTGGGCATCCTTGGATGATTTTATTCCCCTTTGGAGGTGCTTCTGAATCAAAAGTCTCAGTTATTCAATGATTGGGGTTTGATGAAAGCAGGAACATTCCTGCCTCACCAGACATGAGTGGAGACAGCTCCCTGGCCTTCAGCTGAGTCGACCCGTTTGTCAGCACTGGAGGATATGGCAGGACATCCTTCTGGTCCTTCCAGTCTTATAGCCTTGAAGGTAGCTGTTCTTCCTATGAGAGAGGCTTCTGTGCTCCATGGACAAGATTTCTGCAGTCACCATGTTTAATCCTTTCCTTAGGAAACCAGAACTGAATTTCTCTTTGTCCAGACAGTGGCCACAGCAGGTTTCCAAACATCGCTTGGGGTGCTGTTTGTTTTTCTCTCTCTCTTTTTTTTCTTTTTGGTGTATGAACCCTGAGAGACTTTGCTTATATGAATGACAGAGAACAAAGTACCTCTTGGCCTTGCAAGGGCGACTGTCCCCTCAAGCTGTGCTGGGCCTCCTCTTCTACCATTACTAGTCTGTTTGGGGAACCCACAAGTGGTGATGCAGCGACAGCATGGTGATTCCTGCCCACTGCAATTCATTTCCCCAGCTCGGAGGACCTTGTTGTGCATCTTTTGCATAAATGGTACTCTGGTACTGCAGAAGACCCCTCAGGTTCTAGCATCAAAGAAGTTGAGGCTTCCGGGTTTTCCCCTGTGTTCAGTGAGTTTGGGGGCATCAAAGCGAGTGATCATGCCAGTTTCCTTTTAGCCTGATGCCCTTTGGGATTATGAAGTGTGCTTTCAGGGGGTGCTTTGAGTATTACTCGCTGGGGCTTGGAAGAAGTTAATGAGTGCCTCTGAAAGTGGCTGAGCTTCCTCAGTGATCCTGACACAGTCTCAAGTGCTCCGATTCTGACATATGTATATTCTTTTCAATCAGGCTTTCCATCAAAGCATTAGATACTGTGCTCTGCAAGTGCATCAGTGAGAAATGCATGGGGATTCTCCGGAAGCAGAACACATGGGCTTTTCTTGAAAATCCCCGGACATACCATGAGGGCATGTGTCTGCTGACTAGGTAAGAGCCTTGTGGAGGCCTTCTCTCCTTCTTGGGGGTGACTGTAAGCCAGAAACGGTCTGGATGGGAACCTCTCCAGCATATCTGCCTGGGGAGGCTGTCCTGAGTTGCCAAAGAAGACCGTCTGCATCACAGCAGCTGACTGTTGGAACCTCATACTCTGTCGCCTTCTTGTCTTCTTGTGTTGTGTGTGCAGTGTTCTCCTCCAAACTGATGTGGTCACGGTGACCACCATACGTGCTGTCTTGCCATGGCTGGACTCGCCATCAGCAAACCTGAGGATCATGGCAGCATCTTTCTTTGCTGAGGTAAGACAGAAGGTGGAAAAGGAAGGCTTGAGAGCAGTTGTCTTTGCAAGCTGCTGTCTCGGCCATCTCTTTCTCCAGGAAGATCCTAGCAGAAAGTATCCCAGCCATGCTGGAATCCATGAACAGTTACGCATGTGCCATGAGTGCTCAGGATCAATCTAATGCTAATGGTCATGGTGCTCTTTCCTAGCTGATGAAGGCGCCAATGCTTCAGAAGTGGAAGCTACTTCAGCCTGTCCGCCGTGCATTGGTGGACAAATCCCTGGATGCCAGCAGCACTGTGCGCCGGATGGCAGTGAGGGGCCTGGGCAATCTGGCCAGTGGAGCACCTGAGAAGGTGAGCATGAGCTTGCACTCACTACAGAAAGCTCCTAACCAGACAGGTCCTGGTAAAGAGCTGCACAAGGCTTACAGAAGCTGGACCAACCACAACAGGGAAATTCTGGTGTGTCTTAAGACCATGCTCCATTCTCCGACATCACTCTGGCTTCAAAGGTGCAACTGGAGACAGAGTGTGTAGCCTTGGGCTAAGGTGTGCTCTGGACTGGTTTCTTGCCAATTCTGTTCTTGGGAGAAATGGTAAAGAACTTCTGCTGTAGGCATGAATGGTGAGGAGCTCTTGTGTGCCTTCTGCTTTGACAGCTGAGAAAGCACAAGAAGGCCATTCTGAAGGCGTTAATGAGGGCCATCAAGGACGTCACCTCTTCTGAGATCGTGGGCGAGAGTTTGTCAGCTCTGGCGAAAGTGGTGGCAGAGCTGGGAGAGAAGGACATTGGAGTCACCTTTAAAGAAATCGCCCTTTATACCAAGACTTTCTTTGATGTCGTAAGTGAACGAGCAGTAGGTAACTCTTGTTTGAGTAGTCTGTGAGATCATCTGAAAGGTATGATGTGAGCAAGCACAGATGAGGACTGTTTGGGTTCAGGGAAGAAGCCTCATTCCTAGAAAAGCCTGAAGAGAAACTGATGAGACTTGGGATGATGTCTGCTGATTCCTAGCTCCATAGCGAGCTAATCACCTTTGGATTGCCCTTGGGAAGGAGTGAAGAAAGGCTGGACACTGAGGGAGGACGTCACCTCCCTTCACAGTAGTTCTCCATGTCTGGTCTAGCCCTCACAGGTTCTTTCATTGTCAATGGAGAGGAAGAGGGGTGTTGAGGGTCTCCTTTGCCTAGCTCTGTACCCTGGGTCTTTTCAGCATCTACCCTGGAAAGGAGGGCTTGCGCCTTGGACTGCCTCTTCCTCTCCATGGCCTCTACAGTCTGGAAGACTTGCTTAGATGCTCCTCGCAAATGGCGGGAGTTCACTTGCTCTGACATGAGAGGTGCCCATGCTGTGGTATGACAGACCACAACAGAGTCTTCTGAGCCGGAGTTCTTCCACAGAGCAGTACCAACTGGAATCAAGTATTCCATTTTGTAGAGCCTTTTGAATCTGAGGGGTTTTTTTTCTTTTTCTGAGGGAAATGGAAACTGACTGTTTACAACTCCCTTACAGGCCACCTGGAGGGCTGTCTCTGTGTGAAAGCCCTGAAGCCTTAGGAACGTGTGAGGCTGCCAGGTGGCTCTGAGTCTGGGAACTTTGGAGTCCAAGAGCTTCTAGGTTTTTAGCTCTCTGTCAGGTGCCAGTAAAGTGTTTGAGGACCTCGGAGACCAAAAGCCTAAGTGCCCAGTAGCTCAGGAGGCACGGTCCTGAGAAGCTGAGCAATGGACAAGGAAAGACTCAGCATAAGGCAACCCTTTCTTGATGCCAAATGGTGTCTTTCAAAGAAATGGATTCTCTTGATCCTCTGGCCTTGGACAAACTGCCTAGAACCATTGCTCAGGATATGGGCTCAGCATTTGGCTGGCCAGGAGATGTTTGTTTTGGGGTCCTAGGCAGCAACTTGGTGACTGGGGTTTCCTGATTGCAGGACGAGGCAGTCCTTCGTTCCTCAGCCTTCACCTTGTATGGAGTCCTGGCCTCCTCTGCCAAGAGGAAATGGAAATCTTTTCTCGGCAAAGAAATTACAACTTCTACGTGGACCAGAATTATGCTCCATCTTCAGGACCCAGATCCAGAAGTTTGCAATGTAAGAGCCACCTTTCACTTCTTTCTTCATGAGGAGGGTGCTACATGGTAACAGCAGAGCAATACTGGCCTTCCTGATAATGTCTCTGCATGGAAAGACAACCTCAAACTCTTCCAACAGCATTTTCTGTTTGAGGTGCAGGACAGTCTTCCCAGACTCCGCAGTGCTCAGGCCTCCAAGCCTTTGCTGACCATGTCCCTTCTGATCTCCCCTGCTTCCTGAGATCCGGGGCTTCTCCCAAGGGCACATCAGTTAACAGCTATCGTGCGGCGACAGCTCTCAGGCACCGATACTCTCTCTGGAGTGCCACATACCAGGCCAGGGGAACGATGGCTGCTGTTGCAATCCCTCCCCTCTCCTTTCTATAAATGGCGTTGAGTGAAACATCCCCCCCTCTTGAAAGAGAACAGCAGGGCTCAGCTCAATGAGGTCCCTTGAAAGGCACCTCGCTGGTCCTGGGGAGGGCTGAGCTGGGGCAACTCTCCTTTTCAGGCCTGTCGAAGCACTTTCCTGCTCTGCACTCCATTCCTGGGCCTGCAGAAGCTGCAAACCCAAGTTGCTCTGAACACCGAGAAGAGTGCAGAAGAGCTCCAGGAAGCTGTCTGCAGTCACCTGGTGAGTAAGCTGTGGCCCAGGGTGAGACTGCCTGGTGGCAGTGACTTTCCCTGGCTCAGAGACCTGGAGCATGGAGCGGCCTTCTGGGAAGTGGTAGGGTGGGAACTAGCATGGCAATGATGGGAACTGTCAGTCCCTTGCAGCCTCCGTCTCTTTCCTTCCTCTCCTAGTTCATCTGCCCTCTTTGCCAAGGGTCAATGGCAGGGCCTTTTCAGCCAAAGAACTCCTGTTTCTCTGTTTTCTACCAGGCCAGAGACATGCCAGAGCTTCTGCAAAGCGTCTATGACACCCTCCAGACCTACTTCTGGAGCTCGTGTTGGGGGATGCGGACTGCAGCCATCCAATTAGCTGGTAAGAGACAAAGCTGATATTCTCTTCTGCTGCTCCCTGCAAGAGACAGCAAAGGACAATCTCCACTTTCTCTGCAGTGGCACCAGGGACAGTCACCTGCCTTAGGAGGGTGGCAGCAGGAGGAATTAGTTACAGGCTGTAAAGGGGCTGAAGTCTCTAGCAAAGGCACAGTGGAATTAGTGCTCCACATTAGGCTTGGCCCCTGGCGCACACAGTTGCTCAGCTCTGCCTCCTGCTTCTGCCCAGGAACTTTAAAGCGGGAGGGACCCTTCTGGTTTGGTATTTCTAGCTTTCCCCTGCTCCCCAAAGCCTATCATCCATTGTCCAAGACCAGGAAGCGACTAGATTGGGAATTAGGGCTACCACAGGAAGTGCCTTGATGTTTACTTATTTGCATTGTGCGACTAGGTGTTATCCTGGAAAACGCAGACAGCCAGTGGCTGAGAGAGCACAGTACGAGTTTTCTGAGCACAGGTAGGTTACAGTTGCCCTTCCTGCATTCCATGGAAAGATGTCACCACCTTCCACTGCCCAACGCTGCCCCTTCTCTCTGGTGTCGTGCCCCAATACTCATCCTGGGTATGACTTTATGTCAGCTGCACATGGCCTCCGTGCTCTTGCATCCCCAGAGAGAGAAGCTCCTGATAAACTCTGAATGTCTTTTGGGTAACCGCTGGGAAAAGTCAGGCTCTTGAGAAACTAAGCTTTTGCACACATTCGGCCAAATGGCTGAAGTAGAAGAAGCCTCCTGGCCACTTAGAGGGAGATGGAAGACTCCTGATGGAGGAAGCTTTGGTGCCAGGAGAGAGCTTCTCTCGCTGACTATGTGCAGAAGGCCAAGGGTTTGCAGTGACAGTGTGCAAAGCAGACCACTCATCTCCCACCCTTCCCTCCCTCTCCCAGGACTGAGCCCAGGGAAAGCTGCCCAGCTTTCTCGAGTGGTGCTCGCTCAGAGAGTCAGGGACGGCACGACCGTTCGGTCCTGGGCTTTGGCAGTCATTTAGGAATCTGCCTGTGTCATTTTCAGCTCTCCACTTGTTCCACGGAGACGAGCATCCCAGTGTGCAGCAGGCAGCAGCTCAAGTCCTCAGAGACAACTGGGTGGAGCTCAGGAATCTTCGGAGCAACTAGGAGGTCCTCCAAAAACATCTTTGAGTGCAGAAAGTGAGCAGCGGGAAGGCAAGACAGGCAAGGCAAGAGCAGGCAGTCCACAGAGTGTTACCACGGAGCCAGTGCAATCAGCTGACTGAAATAAAACATTGCCTATTGAACAGAAATCCACGAGGTGCTTCCTTGGGGTGGAGGGCCTCTTGACAAGCCACTGGCCAAAGCAGGGCTGTTGTGTGCGTGGCCCAGCTGTGCTGGCAGTGTGCTTGAGCTGTGTCTGTATGGGGGGGAGCTGGAGAGGGCTGTGCGTCTGGAGCTGACCTTGAACACCGTGAGGTGGGCGAGTGATTCCAGAGCATATTTGTCTGTGGGGGGGGACTGCGTTCTGGCCAGATGGGGATTCGCTTTCTGGAGTCTGGAGTAGCAGCCTCTGGCCATTCCTGTGTGTTTTGGCTCTGCTTTTTACAGCCCCAGCCGTGTGGAAGTAAGGACTGACTGGAAGACCTTCTCCTCTCTGGTGCCCCTCCTTAGCCATGTAGAAAGCTCAGCAGAGGCCCACCAGTACTTCCAGCACCCAAGCCTCTGTTCAGAGGGTACTTGTGTGTGTCGCACACGCAGGAGTCCTGTACTCCTCACCAAGCAAATGCCAGTCAGTAGAAAGAATGTGAGACAGCAGAGTACTGCTAGGGCTGTCTTTGAACGGTCGGGTCCTGCGGCTTTCAATGCAAAGCGATCTTCACAAAAGGGCAGAGAAAGAACAGGCCGTTCAAGAGGCTGCTTCTGAGTTTCTTTCAATTCCTGTTTAAGCATAGCAGTCTAAATGATAATTGCTGCTAAGTTGCTTAGAGGCTTATCTGAAGCCAAAGCTGTAGAGATGCTTTTTAAAGAAAGTAAGCAAACTGTTGTTGTGATAGAAAAGCCATATCCAGTAAACAAAGTAATGGTGTGTAGAGAAATCAATACAGTTTTAGGTGTGCAAATTCTTCACGATAGCTTTCAGTTTGATTCTTCTAACAGAAGCAATTGATCCATTATTTTTTAGTGCAACATTTCACCAGAAATTGTTTAACTATATTCCACCTACCTGGGAAGCCATATGCTGAAATTTCCCAAAATCTCAAATAGCAAGCCAGAAAAATGATCTTTCATTATGATCTATACCTCAAATACTCTATGTCCTTTTGTGATAATCAAGTAACTAACCTATAAGTTGAAATGTACATGATTAAAGACATACTTTTTGAGTAGAAAGAGCAGAAAGTCGTCCATCTCCTTCTTAAAATTCATTACTGTCCAGATACGACTGAAGAATTTTCAAAATCTCTCATCTTCAGAAGTATCTGAGAAGTTGCATGTGATCAGATTTTGATTAACATTTTCAATGTTTATTCTGTAGTTAATAGGGCCAACAATCATTTTATAATAATCTAACAGTTCCAGCACTGTCCCAAGGCATTGGAAATCTAGACTTTCACCAGGTTGCTGAGGATATTCACCCAAGTTCCTCAAATTTGAGAGAGTACCCTAAGCACAAGGGTGAAAACATTGTTCAGTTTTCCCATTGAAAATGCACAAAAATGCACCACTGTATAGCCAAGACCATAAGAGAAGGTAAGAGAGATCAGGCATTTATCTGAACAAGGGCTTTCCTGAGAATTTCTGACCTTATTGCTAGATTATTCCTATTTTATCCAGTACTGTTTAATATAAAATTGCATGAACAGTGCTTGGAACCATGCTACCTGATTTTCGTAGTCTGTATTTCACAGCTGATGACCACAGACTACTTATTAGACATTTCAGTGCTGAAATTAGGCAGCTAATTTGGTCAGATTTTGTTTTTTCTCTTAAGAGATTTCCATAGGTTATGTGGTTCTTAGTGACTGGCATAGGGTTCTTCCTTGTTAACAGTCTTATTCTCCTGGATACAAAGACTAGCAGAATATCACTGTGTTTCATACAAGAAATATTTACAGTTCAGTGACAAGTGAATTTAATCTTCATAGGCCACAGTCTCAACTCTAATAGGCATAAGCACCGCAGTTAATTGTTATTACAATCACTGTAAAATTAATCTGAAAAGCTCTAATCTATAAATTACAAAAGAAAAAAGAAACCCTGAAAAATGCTACCTGAAACCTCTCAGATTCCAACACTGGGCAGCTCAGAAGCTTATCTAATGCAACAACAGAAAAATAAGAAACTCCTTCAATCCCCCCCACCAACACATTCTCCTGCGGAGATCAACACTGACCATGATCTAATGAAAAATATTTTCAATAAATACCTCTGAAGGAGTACATCGTGTTCCTTACATTTAATAGATGAACAAAAGGCTGAAAATTTCTTAGAGCAAAGCTGTTCAAAACACAGCGATGGGGTCCACAACTTATGTAGTTCTGCATAGTATCACCGTATAAGAACAGAGTTTTGATAGCAGTATCTAGTACAGAAATAGCCTTTTAACTCAATTATTCACTCCAATTATTAGGAAGAAAGGGTTTTTGTTTGTTGTTGGGGGGGGGAAGGGAATTCAGTGGGGAAAAAAAAAGACAGAACAAGTTATGTTTGATAATTTGGGAGGAATTAAGGCTTTTTGAATCATGAAGTTCTCTGTGATTGCTAGCATGAATTAATAAATATATGTATAAATAAACACAAACAAATCTGTATTATGTTGGATTAAATGCTAGAAGGATATTTGCATGTGTCTTGGTCCATACAGTTCATTCTTGTCAGTAGGTCCCATTATATTAGTAAATGATTTTTATGTAGTACAAAATGAAATACCATTTCTTACTTTATTCCCTGGTTACACATTATTTGGGAAGGGAAAGATAAGAATGGTTCTGACAAAACATCTTTTTGTTGTGGTGGGACTGATGTAAATGAAATCTGTGGTACATCAGTACGTCTAGTTAATTAATGCTACGAATCATGATAAATTTTTGTTTATTTCATGCTCTGTTAACGTAAAGCAAAAGTAGCAGAAATGAGCTTTCCTCCTGTGTCAGAGAAGCAAAATTTAACCATGAATGCATGAATCCCCCAGGAACTAGCAAGAGCTCAAATTTTAAGTGCAGTAGGAGTCATGCTGCTTAATTCTGAAAGCAGCATATAATTCTATTGGTTTTGGTTGATACACGGTACCAATGATGAATATCTCTGGAAAAAAAAAATCGTTTGTATTCTAACACATATACTTTGCTATATAGGTACACGTTAATAACTGCATATGTTGATTCATATAACAGCTCTTAAAAATGTATAGAAAAAATGTGTTCTCATTATAAAAAGTTGTTGGGAGAATAAAATAGATGAATCTCATGAAATCATGAAGATTAAAGGTGGAGAACTATTACATCAGAAATATCACC
The DNA here is from genome assembly GCF_036370855.1 of Dromaius novaehollandiae. Taxonomy (NCBI): domain Eukaryota; kingdom Metazoa; phylum Chordata; class Aves; order Casuariiformes; family Dromaiidae; genus Dromaius; species Dromaius novaehollandiae. The sequence goes on along the minus strand of NW_026991412.1, from coordinate 120,231 downwards.
ATCATGGAACTTTAAGAGCCTACAAAATCTGTGAACAATATGGTGGAAAACATTTTTCTTTCAGTTCAATTAAAGATATGATGTCTTTAATAGTAAATGCAATTTAAAATACAGATTTCCTTGGAGAGATGTTTATATAAGCTACTTACATTTCAGGATTTCTCTCTCGTAAACTCTTATCTTCACAGAAAATTACTTGCATAAGGAATAAGTCATCACTAAAATCAAATAAAAATGCCATCTATTTTGGCCCCTGTGATGCTATTAGTCCACTGAAAGTTAAAGCCTACAGGTCTCTAAAGAAATTATTGTTCACTTCTGGTTAATCATTGCTTCCAGTAAGGATTTATTTCAATTTATTTTATGTATTTATTTCACCAAAGCGTAAGGGGCCATTTAATTACCTCTAAAGACTGTGTCTTTTTCTTGCATCAGAACAATCATCGGTTGTTTGCTCTGCCCTGATCTTATAATCGGATCATCACACCAGAAAAGCAGCCTCTGCCAGCTGCGACCAGGACTTTCAGAAATTACACCACTGACAGCCCTCTCCTGCTACTGTGAAAATTACATTTACCTGCAGTGCTGAAGCGCTAGAGTCATCTAACTAAATTTGTGTTTTACAATGTAGCTGTCTGCAGCTGAGCCAGTTAACCTTTGCTTACTGAACAGGCATTGGAAAAAACACTGTGTAAAACAGTGTAACTCACCTTGTTCTGTCCAAAAAACATATGAAATACATCAAATGAATCTAGAAGTAACGATTTCTTTCTATGAAAGGAATACAGTGTGACTGTGATAGGTGTAGATGTCTACACACAGGCACCTAAAGTTTAAATGGGACCCAGCCCATAGCCTTACTCTAAGGTTGTGGTGGAACTAGAGACGGCAAATGGGCTGACTCTGCTGAACTTACTGACTAATATAAACTTATTTCCCATAGAGCATCCTGACAGTTTAAACAAAGTTGCTTCAAAATGATCTTTTATGTTGTCCTGCAGGGTCACCCCAACTATCTTAAGAAGGGCAAGAAGGAGGATATGGGCAACTGCAAGCCAGCCAACCTCACCTTAAATTCCTGCAAAGGTGATGGAGTAATTAATCCTGGGTATTATTTCCAGCCATGTGAAGGACAGGAAAGTGACTGGGAGCAGTCAGCACAGATTTACAAAGGGGAAATAGTGCTTGATCAGCCTGATCCCCTTCTGTGACGAGATGACCGGCTTGGTGGATGAGAGGAGAGCAGGGCATGTTGTCTCCCTTGGCTTCAGGAAGGCTTTTGGCACTGTCTCCCATAATATCCTCATGGTCTTGATGAAGTACAGGTCAGAAAAGTGGATGATGGGACACAGTGCATCACCAGCAAGTTTGCAGATGATACAAAGCTGAGAAGAGCAGCAGATACATCAGATGGTTGTACTGCCATTCAGAGGGACCTTGACAGACTGGAGAAATGGGCAGAGAGTGACCTCACAAAGTTCAATAAAAGGAAATGTAAAGGCCTGCACCTGGGTGGTGGTGGGGCAGAGTAACTCCATGCACCAGGACAAACTGGGGACTGATGGGCTGGAGAGCAGTTTTGCAGAGAAGGACCTCGAGGTCCTGGCAGACAACAAGTTGGACACAAGTCAACAACAGCCCTCGTGGCAGAGGTGGCTGATATCGTCCTGAGCTGCATTAGCTCCAGCTCCAGCCTGAGCTTAACAGCTGCACTAGGAAGAGTGTTGCAAGCGGGTTGCAGGAGGGGATCCCTCCCCTCTGCTCAGCACTGCTGAGGCCACACCTGGAGTCAGGCTGGGTCCGGCTCCTTGCTCCCCAGTACGAGAGAGACATGGAGCTACTGGAGCGATTCCAGCAAAGGGCCACAGGGATGTTTATAAATATCTGATGGGAGGGTGTTAGATCACAGCATGTGTAGAAGAGTTTTTAGAGAATGTCTTCAACCAGAAAGACTCAGAACATATCTTGTATTTACACTCTCCTACCAGCACCGCTTTGTCTGCCTGTCCAGCTGCGGTGTCCTTAAATGATGGCAGCTACAAGCAACTTTTGCCCCTGGTCTCCAGGACTGGCTCTTTAACAAGTGTTGTTCGTTCTGGTAGAGCCCAGAGTGACCTGCCACTGACTGCCTCAGTGCGTGGTGATGCACATAGTTGTGGTACGATGCCGAAGTCAGCCTTGTTAGCAAGACTGCTTGTGTCATCAGAAGACAAACACACAGCCTCTTTAGTAATAAATCCAGACAACATGTTTAGTATTTTGATTCAGTGAATTATTCATATATATGACTTTTTCTGTAAGAGGGGAGTTGAGAGGTAATATTTCTCTTACCAAGCTTACAGCTGAATTAGTCACTCAGATCACTGCTTATCATCACTGGAGAGAAACTCGTAGAACACAGTTATTATTATCTTAAACATTTAACATTAACATTACCTATTCATTGCCTACGTCTCTCCATTTACTGTGAGGAGAGCTTAGTTTGGTTCAGCTGTAGACATTCTGCATTGCTTAAAACTGAATTAAGAGAAATAAATATTAGTCACATAAAATCAGTGGGACAATTAAGAAGCTTAGAGGTGAGCTGGTTTTTGTCAAAACAGTGTTCTGAACCAGAATTTTATGTTAGCTAAAAATACATTTGTAATTTTATTTGAGTAACTGGCTTCTACAAACTCTTTGGTGTCCATATGAATATATATGTTTGTGAATGCAAAAATAGATTTCTGTGTGTGTGCATGTGTGTATGTATAAAAATTCACTAAAATCTTCATTAAAGAATATTTTATTATGCTTTATAAATTAGTATATAGAGCTTATCTCACTGGGATTACTCTTAGTAGTATCTTAAATATTTTTCTCTCAGTAGAAATAAAGAAATAAAGCTTGGCTGATTGATAGCTTTTTACAGTATTAGTCTATTGACTTACAAGGCATCATTTCCTCCACAATTCCATCTTACTACACAATTGGACTTCTTAAACCCAATTCTTTCAAGAGTTTTTTGCCTACTACCTAACAGTTAAGAATTGCATGGAGAAGAGGCATGGAAAGGGAAAGGGGAAAGAGAAGGGGAAGTGGAAGAGGAGGGGGAAGGGGAAGGGGAAGGGGAAGGGAAAAGAGAGAGAAAGAGAAAAACGAGAGAGAAAGAGAGTGGGGACATGACAAATCTATGGAAGTCAATGGGATAAGGATCATGGATCTTCAATTTTTTTTTATAATCTCATTTAGCACCCCAAATAATATTTGCTGAAATTTTAATAATAAATGAAAGCTTTGACTTTAAGAAGAGTCTGGTACTGTGTGTCTTGTACAGATATATCTCAGGATTATGCTTCTAACCTGAACATTAATATTCATAGAGAACTCCACTGGTGTCTTATTCTGTTCTATTACTGAAGCAAAGAAAAAAATAAGAAATTATTTTTTCATTTATATTACTAAGCTTCAGTACACTTCTATTCATAGAACAGTGTAAAGTACCCTCAGGTACCTGAAAATGAGGCCTGAGAATTTTAGTTATCTGTTTGTATTTCGGGGCATTCAGTAGTAATGATAAACCATTATACTGCAGGATGAGCTGGTCTGTTAAAGACATATTGACATTCGATAAAAGTTGTCTTCATACAACAACTCTGAATAAAAAAGATTCTATGTTTATGACTCAGTACTTAAGCTCTTTCATAGTAATCGTAAATCTTTTTTCTGCTTTCCCACTATCTACTGAGATTTTTCACTTGAACATTCACCAGCATTTACAAATTGAATGTATTCTGTTCAGTAAGTTCAGAAACTGATTTAAAACCGTATTAGATGGCAAACGCAAGTAAGCACTAATATTGGAGGTCATCGTTGCTCTCATTGATTCACAAGTGCTATCTTGCTTATCTCTAAGTGATCAACACAGAAAATTCCTTCCAAAGTTTAGTCAGATTCCCTGGATTAAAATCATTCAATTAGAAGTATTTTAAATGAAAGTTATTAAGGTAAAATTCATTTTAACAGCAACACAAAAAAATCATGTGCAAATTCACAACTTTCAAAGAGTAATGAAGACAATTTAAAAATAATTTCTATTTTAGAACTGAGTCTAATGGATTTAATTCTGTAAATTTAGTGCAAACTTACAAGTGTTGCATAGGATAAAACTTAGCCCAGGCAGCTTACATTAGATTGTTGAACCCAAAGCCCAAGGAGAAAAGTTTTACTAAAACCTCCCAGGTAAAAAACAACCCTGTGGGAAAAACAAAGCAAAACAAAACCCAGAAACCGAAAATAACACTTGCCAAATTCAGAAGAACAGGAAACGACCAGTTATAGCTTTTGCTCTTCAACCAGAAAGGTAGACTCTTAAAGATACCTACAGGGCTTATTTTATACTTTTCTATTGCTCTGTTCTTCTCTGTCAATGCAGTACTCAAGGGAGGAAAAAACACTTACAATTTGTTTTTACAGAATCAATAACATGCCCATTTATTCCTTTTCTCAGATTTCTTTGATTTTTTTACTGTAATTTCTGTATGTTTCTATTTTTTTTATTCATCCAGAGAATCTCAGAGCCTCATTAAACTCTATAGATTTTCATGACAGATATGAAATAGCCAAAACACATTGGATTGACATTAGGTTTAAAGACAGGGATCACATGCCTAAAAGAGAATATAAATGTATCCTGCCTATATTCTCAACCACTTACACTTTTTTAATTTGCTAATTATGATATTTTGCCTATATGTTAACATATAATATTACTAGGATCAAAATAAATAATAGTGTTATGCTCAAAATCTTGTTTATGGGCAAAGAGGAAACATACCTTACATATAAAGCCAAGAATTTAGTGTTAATATAGTGGGAATCTTAACGGTCTAAATGCAGGATCGTTATTCGTCCAGAAGAAATTGTTACATGAGAAGAAGGGTTCTATACACCAAAAAAGCCTCAATAATAATAATAATAATAATACTGTTAAAATTGTTACACTTCAGAGTTTCTACTCTTTTCCCAGTATTATGTTCACCCTTCCGCTGCTCCGTAGGTCCTAGGTCTGTGGTTCATTTATGGCGGGATGACGGTGGGTGTTAGAGCGAGCTGTCAGCATCTGGGCTCCTTCGCCGGGAGGAATATGATGTTCATGGTGATGGTTTCCTCCTACTCACTCTAGGATTCATCTGCGGCTATTTTTATATGTTTTCTAGTATGCTTTTACATCATTCTTTCTTCATTGGTCTGCAGCTCTGTGTTGGATATGAATTTCTGGTGTTTGGGGCCTTTTACATAAGTTAAATGTGCATTTTTTGTTGTCCTGTTTGTTTATCAACCTATGGTTCTACCGTACAAAGATAAACACAAGTAAAATAAAATAGCCATCGCCATCCGGGCAGTTAGAAAAACTGCTGCCCCAGCTAAGCCGAGGGAAGCAGAGCTGCAGGCGAGACGAGTTCAGACAAAACTCGGGCCAAGCCTGACCAGCCTCAGTCCCGAGGCTGTGCAAACTCAGTGCGAAGCTTACGGCCAGGAGCTAGCAATGCCCATACTGTATTACAGGGTAACAGTAAAATCTCTCAAATTACAAAAATTCAGATTTGTTTTATAAAAACAAATTTAGACATCTGAACTGTCGACGACCACACATGAACTGGAAACTCGGAGTAGTTGAACGATAGGTGAGACAAGTCCTAAAGCAGCTGTCTTCTGATGTGTCTGACTACACTTAACCTAAATAATCTGGGAATTTAAATTGGTTCCCAAGTCTGGCACACACCACTTTGACCCATTTACTCCAGTGTTTGACAGAGACTAAACCTGGGTTCACCGCCTAGGAGGCAGCCAAAACACATCTAACCTGGACCAGGCGAATCCTTGTTTTCTCTCCTTTCTGTCACCATTCCCAGCAAATCTATGTACAACCCGAATAAGCAGCACATGCCGAATTTGGGTTCTGACTCAGGTGAGAGTCAGAATCATTTACCAATAGGTAAATGCAGCAGAGATAAGGCATAAGGATTCACATACACCACATGCTTTTTATGTTTGATATGAATATTACTCTTGTTTTTGTTATGCTCAAAATTATGATTATGGATAAAATTGAAACACAACTTTTATATTAAGACAAGAATTTATCAGCAGTTGCTGATTTTTGGAAGAGTTGAATTAGCTCGACAGTGGTGGCTGCAGTGATGGTTGTACGAGGCATCAGAGAAAGCTGGCTGAGATTTCTGTGAACAGAGGCATGTGCTACTTCTGGATTTCCATGAACGCTGGTGGTGCTAAATGGTGCACTGGTGTGAATAGACCTTATTGACATATCCTTGAAAACCAGGTAGAAATGTTTGTTTGTGTCACCTTTCTAGTCAAAGCTTGCACACAGAAAGCAGCCACAATTTGGTCCTAAATCTATCCAAACTATCTCAGAATTTAAGCAAAATCTGCTTTTAGCATATTTTTAATTGAAGAATAAGAAATTAAAATCATGAAAAGACAATGCGTATAGCTGTGCTAATGATTTTTTTTATAAATTCAGGGTGAAATATTTCAAATCACATTAAAATGAAATCAGACATGTCACATTTAAAATATACGTATATGATTTTCTGCTGTTTTAATTCATTATCAGTACACAAAACACAGAAAACGCAGTATGAATACATAGGATCCCAACACTGAACAAACAATATATCTGAACCAGCAAGAAACCCTGCTTAAAACACAGATTGCCCTGCTGAAGTCCTGTTAACCCCAAAATATATGTGAGATTTCTATGTCTGTAGCAAAAGGTCAGAAAAAGAAGAAAAGAAGGTGTGTTTTGACTAATACATTGACTTAAACTTTGGCTAGTGTGTCATTTTTTTGCTATGACATGTAGGGACTACTTTATCCGCAATCAAATTTCTTGAATGAAAATACAGTATGCAGGTGCTATAAAAAAAGAAATAATATGGTCAAAGTAATAAAAGAGGTAAAGTTCATACATTTGATTTGTTTCTCATATTGCTCATATTTACTTTATTGACCAGAAGGGTGCAATTGGTCAAGGGTTGTAATTTTTAAGCTCTTCATATTGATATATACATATTGTGTGTATATGTGTATATATACATATATATATATATCTATAAAAAATGTTGAAATGAATTTTAGCCTAGATATTATCTTCCTTGACAGCTAAGAAGAAAGTCTTTCCTTTAAATAGTGTTCTTCTCACATAGCTGTTTGTGGTTTGTAACACAGAGGTATACATGCACACAAGGGAAGATATTTAGTTATAGTGCACACAGGGCATAGTTTAAAGTGGGTTTAAAGAAGAGTAACATTTATTTTTGGTGGCTTTTTTCTTTTTTTGCCCTCCCATGAACATTTGGATAAACAGCAAACAGCTTATCAATTGTTGGATTTGTTGTGGCAAAAACCTGTGCCGTAGGGCTCTGCGACCCAAAAGGAAAGATAATGAAGTCGGTCAGTGAAATAAGATAGAAGTAATTGAATCGATTTTTTCAAGTAAAAAACAAAACAAGGAATCTGTAAGTCTGTTTCATGATTTTTGACTTTCTCTGAAAAGCCTTCAAAGGCGGTTATAAAGGTCAGGTATCTACACACAGTTAGCCATTTTTGGTAATCTGTGAAAATTTGTGGTTATTCTTAGGAGGAATCCTAGCATTTTTAATATGTCTGACTTTTTTTTTTGTCTGCTGATAGATGACCCAGTGTATTAGCGTTAACTCAGCATTTACAATGGAATGCAGTGAGCGTTTTTTGGGAGGGGAGCTGAGTCTGGGGGAAGGGAGAAAGGAGGGGCAGGGAGGAGGAGATTCTTATAATGAAGTTGTGGTGTTAAAGCTGAAAAGTTAAAGGTAAAATGTAACAGCTTGTCATAATTATGTTTCATATTGGCAGGTGTTCTGAACTTGCTGTTTGATAACTAGACATACAAATTTCAGCTCTTAAAGCTTTGCAGCCAATTTAAGGGCTCATTTATTTCACTGACAGCAAGATGTATATGTTGCCTGGCAGAGTGGATGTCTGGGGCCAAATCCACCAGTTTGTTGCTTGCTTGTCTCACGGGAAGTAAATAGTAGCAATTTTTCAGCATAGGCATACCAGCACAAGGTGTTTAGCAAATAAATGAGCATAAGATGACCTGTGGTGTCCTGAAATTACTAAAATTCATGAATAATAAAATGATCTATAGCTTGTTAGCAGAGGGCTATAGCAAAGGCTAATTTGCAGTCACTGAAGCTTTACAGGATAATTTGTAACTTTTGAAAATTTAATGACTTCATCAGCTTTTACCAGTTTTTCTTTTTACCAATATAATTGTCTGAAAGCTACCTTCGGCAGAGCTCTTCTGTCTAGATAATATCACAATCACCTATGTCATCACATTATGAATACTTAACGGACTTTATCTGAAGAACTACTTCTCTTTTCTTTTATCTTTCCTTTCATGTCTGTATTACGGTAACTAACAAAAATGTGTCTTTATCCTATGAAGACATACTTTTCATTTTGTTAAATCTTCTTGACATGGGAGACAGTTATAAGAAAAAAAATCAGTAGAGTAATGCAAAGGGAAGAGGAATTTAAAACATATATATGTTAACATATACATAAATACATATACATATTTGAGCAAACTATAGCTCACTGGAAATACACTGAAAGCACCCTAAAACAAGATCAAAGAAATCAGATGGAATCTTAAAGGGCTCTGCACATAACATATCACACATATTCAACAGCATTTAGTTACGGCTTTGCCAAGGAAAAGAGGGACCTGTGAGTTTTGATCCTCGATCACAGTGTTTATTTTTAATTAGATGAGATAGTCACTAACCCATGCATACAGAAATAATCAAGGGAACAGGGACCAAAACCACAGCTGTTGTCTCCTTCACCTGAAAGGCTGATCACTGAGTACGCTGTTCTTTCGTCCTTCCAGATTCAAACATTTTGAATTCTTTGGTGTCTTAATACTCGCTGTCTCCTACGTACATTACAGTTGGAGCCAGATTTGTGTTACCTTGGATATTGCTACATGAAAACGGGATGTAAGCCAATAGTCAGGCATACTTCAAAGTGAAGACTGTGGTTATGTTAAGCATTGCAGGAGTGCACACACTCCTGCAGCTTATAATTTGCTTTTCAAATGGTGACACTGTTTTAAGGCCTCTGAATTCTCTGTGTCACCTATCTCATAGGTTTCCTGGGCACATTTAGAAAAATATGCCCCTTCGCTACACTTTTGTGTGTCCCCTTTCTACATAAAGATCCCCACCCCTCGACGGGTATAAATATAACTACAGGTTGACGGCACCTTTTTCTCACCTAGTGCCATACCTTTGAGAAAGAAGAGATCCATCTAAAACTAGTGAAGAAAGTCCTATGCCAGGATTTATACGGGACTAACTCATTTCAATACCAAATGTACCTATCAGAGGAATGTTCCACCTGCAAAAACATACATTTCTATCAGGAAATATTTGAACGTTAATCTAGAAAAGCAAAAATAGAAAATGGGAGCATCCCCTGTGCAATCGCTACTTTTTTAAAAACATACTCTTAGTTAGGGAAGTTGAATTTTTAAACCATTAAAAAGTAAAGATAATTAACATCATTCACATAATACAGAGAAACAGCGATATTCGTCAGATACTTTTTAAAGTGCTTTAAGGGGATACTTACGAAGAGAATATTAGAAAAAGAGAAAGTACAACTGGAATATAGCAATATCTGGAAAATACAATTTAAGGAAAAGAGTATTCAAAGGAGGAAAGGGAAAGATAAAATAAATGAAATAAGTAGCTAGTGCACTTATTTTACAATTTTAATTCATTTTTAACCTTTGAACACTATTGAAGGCAAAAAATTGCAAAATTTATTCATTTATAGAGCCTTTTTAGTTTATTTTAGAAGTAGTTATTCTCTGACAATGCAGAACAAATCTCTCTTTTTAAAATATTTTTGATTTATGATTTAAAATTAATGACTTAGAAAGTATCATTCTACACAATATTTATATTGGTCTTCAAGTATTATATGTTGAGAAATCGCTGTATTATATGTTGAGAAAATATAAGATAGATCATGTGCAACAACGGGTTTCTCCAGATAACGGGCATCCTGAAGGAAACTTTACATAGGTAATCACAGTGACCTTGCTCTCTGTGGACAGTGTTTTTTGTAGTCAGAGCATATGGACCATGTACTTAGTCCCAGAACTTCAGAGTGGGTGCTTAAATCACAGTAAGTGGGAATTGCTCCTGAAAAAGGAGCTCAAATCACAGTAAGTGGGAATTGCTCCTGAAAAAGGAGCTCTTTTTTTTTTTTGATTTTGTTTTATCCCCATCTCTGTCAAAGCAGTGATGTATCCTTCTGAGTTTTCTTGGGTAGAGGAAAAAAAAAAAAGATTAGGGACCTTGATCATATCACCTTCACTAGTCTGCTACTAAAAAAAAACTGAAAAAAAATCCTATTTCATCCCCTTACCATGCTTCCCCAGGAACTTAAGCTCTGTGAGCCAAAGGTAGTAGAACAATGAAGCAGTAGTTTAATGTTGTTTTTATGTTTAAATAAATTATTATCCTCTTTCTTTTTTCTGTATCCCATATCTTTTTTGTTCTTTCAGGCTATGAATATGCAGATCAAGTACTCTGTCTTTCTCTTTTTTTCCAGTAGCAAAACCATTAATAATTCCGTATAGGATTCTGACTATTTGGTAGTCTAAGAGCAGCTGTGAATTGCCCAGAAAAGATCCACCCCTTGTGGACACCGTGTCAGCATGATACCCGGTGATGACAGTGCACCTGAAGTCTCTTTAGGCTTGAACACACCACAGGCACAGTGTGCTGGGTCTGCCTGTTTGGCTACAGGCTAACCTGGACACAGTTCGCTGGGAGTCTCTGAATAGTCACACACCCAGAAGGCTGAAACTTGTATACATATACATCTCTGGAAACCGTCTTTTTAGGTTGTACATATGCTATAACATTGCTATATGTCTTGGCTGCAGAAAGTATTTTCTAAATGTGTAAGGTTGTTGGATAACTGCATTCATTCTGAGCTTGCATGGCAAATCTCATATGCTCCATAGGTAGAGAAACAGCAATTAATATTATCTACCAGGATGAGAGAGAGACTCCTGCAGCACCGAGACTGAAGAATAAAGATATTAAATTTTCATACCATCTTAACACCAAGTAATGTTTACCAGCTCATTCAATCTCCTTATTCAAGGTCTAAAATGAAATAATCACTTTAACTGTTCATGGAGAATATTGCACAATTTTGACTATGTGATATATTCGTGATCTAAACCAGAATCCATTTAATCAGTTACCGAATCAAACTTGAGATCTAGGGTGGCTTTTCTATCGAGGACAGCGGGATGCGTTCCCGACAGAACTTTATCAAGGGTTCTCACCACAAAGGTCTGTCTTAGTTACTCTTTTTTGCACTAAGCACAGACAGCAGCAGTTCACACACCAGCACGAAGCCCGGCATCACAGCCCTCGGAAAGGAAGTCGACTGTGCCTGCTCGGTAACCCTCAGGTGGGGAGGTGGGCGAACTGCACCAGATAAAAGCATTAAAGCTGTTAACACTCTGGTCTGATCATTCTAATATGCAACATTCCAGCAAGTCAATTTAATGAGCTTAGTGCAGTAAGAGCAATTTCAGCTATTTTCACATATTTGAGTGCTTGAATGTGAGCTATATTTCCTTCTTTTATCTTTTTAATACACCTAATTAAAACTACACAGACTTGGTTAACTTTTTAAAATAGCCACTCTCTACAGAATACTGGGAAAGGAGCAAAATTAGTCAAGTATTAGTTTAAAAAATAATCCTTTTTTTTACCTGATATTTTTACCTGATATTGTGTGGTTTAATGGCTTTGGGGGGGTGGTTGCAGGAAGGGTGGGACTCTGCGGGGCCCTCAGGGCAGGGGTGCCATCCCAGATGCGTAGGGAGCGCATAGGGGTGCCCCACGTGGCTGTCAGCTTGGCAGGAGGAGCCACGGGTCTCCCACCCCACCAGACAGGGTGGGGGGGGAGGGGGAGGAGGAGGAGAAGGAGGAGGAGGAGGGGGGATTTATGAGCTCGCAGAGGACGCCAGAGGAGGCAGCAGGGAACTCACCAAGGGCCCCGCATCCCAGACGAGAGGAGGCATCAGGCTGCTGTGCCGCTGCTGGAAACATCCAGACCCCTGCGCAGCGTACGAGCGCCTGGGGAGATGCCAGAGGCAATGGAGGACCCATCGACACATGCTGCACCGGGGAAACTCATGGCTTTAGGGCAGCTGTACAGGAGGGAGCAGGGCTCAGCGGGGGTTCCAATCAGTTGGTGCCCAGGTCGGCTGGTACCCACAGTCTGTGCCTGGGGGCAGGGGAGGCCTCAGGGTGTCCAGGAGCATCTGTCTTCTACCCATCTTCTTGCTTGCCTAGCCACAATTCTCAAGTAAATAACTTGGGGCTGCACTAATCGTATCTAACTCAAGTTGACCTTAACCCTATTTGGTCCAGAGGTTTTAAACTCCTTCATGACCTACCAGCACTCTCGGGCACGCCTATTGCATCAGGAGCCGTCCTCCCGCCGACGCCGTGCCCTAATCCCGCTCCGGGGCCCGCCTGCCCCCCCGCTCCTCCAGGCTGCGTCCGCAGGGGCGAGCGCACGCCCCGGCCCGCGCTGGGGAGGAACCGGGGCCCTACAGGCGACACACGCAAAAGGGAGAGTCAGAGCCGCGCTCCGGCAGACCCGGCGCCGCGCAGACCCGGCGCCGCGCGGCCCCCGGCCCGACTCCCCCCCCCCGCCCCGCCGCCTCCACGCAGCGACGGCCCCGGCTGGCAGGACACAGCCCGACACCCGCGGCCACCCGAAGGCACACGCTCGCCTCACCTCGCCTCACCGCGGCCCCCACATGCTCGACTCCAGCGCGCCTCTGCCCTCGCCCGCCGCCGTCCAGCCAAAACACCCGCCCTGCTCGCCGCCATCTTGCCCGAGCGCGAGGGGCGGGGGGAGCGCGAGGGGCGGGGGGAGCGCGAGGGGCGGGGGGAGCGCGAGAGGGGCGGGGGGAGCGCGAGGGGCGGGGGAGCGCGAGGGGCGGGGGGAGCGCGAGAGGGGCGGGGGAGCGCGAGAGGGGCGGGGGGAGCGCGAGAGGGGCGGGGGGAGCGCGAGAGGGGCGGGGGGAGCGAGAGAGGGGCGGGGGGAGCGCGAGAGGGGCGGGGGGAGCGCGAGGGGGGCGGGGGGAGCGCGAGGGGCGGGGGGAGCGCGAGAGGGGCGGGGGGAGCGCGAGAGGGGCGGGGGGAGCGGAGCGCGAGGCAGGCCAGACCCGCAATGGCCCCACCCTCGCGTGGTCGCAGCGCCGCGCTGCAGCCGGCCGGCTCCCGCGCGCTAACCGCAGCCCGCCGCGCCACCCCGGCGCTCAGGCCGAGCAGCGAGCGCCCCGAGGCTGCTCTGCCCGCGCCCGAGAGAGCGGCGGGCATCAGCGAGCAGGCGCTGGGGCTGCCCCGGGGAGAGAGCGCCGCGGAGCAGCTCCGAGACAGCACTGCCCGTCCCCGCGCCCCCAGGAAGCACCGAGAAGGAAAAGCCCTCTCGGGAAAAGCGCTCCCGGTCCGTGAGCACCGGGCAGGGGGCACGAGCGCGGCCCCTGCGCTTACCCGTCCCCGAGAGAGCGCAGAGTAGCGGCCAACGCGGCGACCGGCAGCGCGCACGTGTGCGCCGGCTGCCCGCAACGGTCTTCGTACGCAGCGGTGGCCGCCGGCGGCTGCAGTGCTGCCTTGTCGACACGCGAGGGCAGCCGTGAGCGCGCCGGAACGCAATGCGCATGCGCGCCCCCCCCTCCCGCGTGCAGTGCCGCCTTTCAGACACGCGAGGGCAGCAAGGAGCAGGGCGCAGCGCTTTCCTGCCCCCCTTGCAAAATACTCGCTAGGCAAAAGTGGCTTGGGCTCCTCCCGAACGCTTACCTGGCTTCATTACTACAGCTATTAGGAACCGAAGTGCATAGCCTTCTAGAAAAGGGAACGACCGTCTTTTCAGAACTTCCCGCGACTCCCCAGAATTGTCACTGCCTTGCATCAGCAGCCAGCTTCTTCCAACCCAGCCGCAAGAAACATTTTGCCTTCCCGGCAGAACTTTCTGCTCCCCGGGGGGTCCAAAGGAAACCCGTCACTCACTACTGTCTGTCAAAACGTACCGGAAGCCCTCAAATACAGGACAAGACGCCTTCTCTAAGGAAGCTGACTACTAGGTCTGCTTCACGGCAGCTTCTCCCCAGTATCAGGGCCCACTCAATAAACAAAATAGGACGAGAGATGTCTTAATCTGCTCCAAGTGCTTTCGTAGAAGAGAACAACATCAAAACGAGGTATTATTGCATTTAGCCTCCACTACACGTGCTACCCCAGCGCCACTGTGACTGCTTATTAGCAATAGCAATTAACAACTATGATTAGTGGTTTGATTTTCTGTTAGTCTAAGTATCTGATGTTCTTGTACATGCTATATTAGATTTTTGTCACAGGAACAGTGAATAAACAAGAAGCCACTGTCTTACCATGTGAGCAAAATGAGAATTGTGAATACAGTTCTGTGATTAAACATTTGGGTGGGGGGGATGTCTGAAAGTTCCTGGCTAATGAATTCCCAGGAGTTGGCTGATGAGAAGAATAATTTAAGATTTCTTTAATTGATATTTTTTAAACATTTTAATATGTGGATCTAAATGGAAGTTGCTTGTAACTCAAAAATCAATTTTTATATTTTAACATTGCTATCTGTAATACTTGTACATTTAAAATATATTAATTGAAATGCACACTAACTGGAAAAAAGCTTTAGGCAACAATAATAGAATGCTGTTACTTTTTTTTTTACATTTGATTGGAAATATGCACAAAAATGTATTTCCATACACAGAAAAAGAAATTTTCCAGAAAATATGTTTACAATTTTATCTTTATTCACTGTCATATGAAAATTACAGTCACATAAGGTTGTCTTCTTGTAATCTATTGAGAAATACTCTATCTCCAGGGTATGGCATAAGCCTCTTTTTCTGAGGGCATCGACATCATGGCAGAAAAGAAAGAAAGAAAAGAGCCCATCAGCCCAGGTGACCACTCCATCTCCGGTCGCTGGAAAATGCCAATTGAACAGAAAAGGAGGTGTGAGAAGACGCGCAGATACCGTCCATACTCCTGACCACTCCAGAAGTAAGACCCACGAACGAGTGACTGAGCGAGATGGGGAAAAGTGGCTTTGTGGGAGGGCAAGGAGCCTGCTCCTGAGCCCGTGCCCACCTCTGGTGCCATCCCCCAAGGGAGGGACTGCCTGGGACACCAGCCCGCAGCGGTCAGCAGACGTCTGTGAGGTGTGCGTGGGACGCGGGGGTGTCACAATGGCCTTGGCTGCCCGCCCGGGCGTCTGGGGAGGTGGGGTCTTCAGTGGCTTGCTCCTTCACCTGTGAGGAGGTAGCTGGAGCGAGCACTGCTGTCCGGAAGGAATTCCTTCTGAGATGAAGAGATTACGATTGTGGTGGGGTAAGGGCCACTCCTCAGTTCTTTATGGCAGGCCCACAGAGCTCCTCCCGTTCGGGGCTGTCCTCTGCTCGATTTCTAAATGCCTGATCTCGACCTGGATCCTCCTGCTGTGAACTTCTCACCCAAGGAACTCATCCACAAAATCCCTCGGAGGGAAGGGAAAGGAAGCAACCAAGGCAGAGTCGTTTTTCTGCTGTGTCTCCTCGGCACACTGCAGACAACTTTGATGCCATCTACCAGACGTCAGGCCTGCCTGCCTGAATCTGGTGGCTCCAATACGCCCACCTTTGGCTGGGTAATAGAGGCACCTGCTGCAAACCAGCTGGTCTTCTGGTGTTAGCAGTGAGGGGAGGAATTTCCCTGAAGGCTGGGGAGCCGTTTGACCCAGCCTGATGCTAATACCTGAGGGCAGGTAATCCTCAGCTTGTTTCCTTCCAGGTCGCTTGACTAAAAGAGCTTCCCGGGTGAGACCTGAGGAGCCTGAGGATGGAGGCGTGGATGCAGAGTCTCCTCCTGCAGCCACCAACACCTTGCCTGGCTCTGTGGTCTCCTTTCTGTGCCAACTGCAGGAAAATGAGGTAAGGGAGTGGCAGTTTCAGTGGATTCCGCCTGAATTCAAGCACTTGGATTCCGAACGTGCCTGGCTCAGGCACCAGGGGATGTGCTCTTGCCACATGGTAAATGCACTCTCCTGCAAACACCGCATCACAGAAATGCAATTTTTGCCAGTCATTAGGAGACAATGCTACTGCACATCATCCTTTCTCACAGAAGGCAGGAGTGCAGTAGAGGACACGGCCAACCTTCTGGTCATTTGCTCTCCCCAGGCTTCCTCCTTTTGTCGACATATTCTCTGAAAACTTCCTGAGCGCAGCAGTAGTCCTACACCCACCCTAAGCCCCCGGCCACCTCTCTGTCTGGGCTGCTGTCTGCGGCTCCGACCATGCTTTGATCTTTGTCGACTTCTCAAAGACAGTGAAACATAAACATAATTTGAGAACCAATCTGTGCAGGGAAGGCAGATCTCCCGGTATGATCCACAAAAGTTACCCCAGGAACTTCCCTAAGGAGCCGGGGGAAGCCTGTGAGTCAGGCCCTACCAAGGAAGTCTGGAAATGCCATTGTCCCGTGTATTCCTTTTGCCCCCGGCACTTTGTTTGGTCTAGAGGAGCTATGAGCTCTTTGGGGCAGCAACTGTGTGGTTGCAGAATATCCAGCAGAGTGGAGGGAGCTGTGAAGTTGGGGAGATCCTTACCAGAGCAATGGGTGGATCCTCCGTTTGGCGAAACACTTCCTTGTGAGGCTGGTCACTCAGCTACTTTCTAGGACTAGATCCTCGAAATGGAGCTGTCTGCATGATGCCGTTTGGGAAGGCTGTACGGACCAAGTGCTCTACGACATCCTGGTCATCAAGGAGAAAGAAGTTCAGATGTTCCCTGTTCTGATTTGTCCTCAGGGTAATCGGGTAGAAATTTACCAGGAACTGGGGAGAATCCTCCAGGAAGATGGCGACCATTTGGAGAGAGATCTGTTAAGCCAATTAATAACATTGGCTTCAAGGGATTTGAGAGTGGCAAGCTTGTTCTCTTCGAAACTAGTCAAAGCATCCTGCCTAGAGCCCTGTTGTCTGGAAAGCTATAGCATGACACCAAAGATCTCCCCTTTGCCTTAAGAACCAATGACAGTCCCCAGATCCCACTATGGGAGACTCTTCCTCAGGGCAGCTGACTCCTTGAGGGAAAGGGCCATATCCAGCCAAGCTCTTGAGCAGGTGCAACCTCTGAAGTAGCTGCCCTGTGTAAAGTGGCACTGGGCCTTTGGCTGCAGCTGAGGCAAGCAGGCCCACGACTGCTGTAACAAGCATGTCTGTGCTGAAGGGAAAGGCTCCAGGCAGGGAGGCAGAAACTCAGCCTGCTTCCACACGGTTGGCCATTGGATTACCGTTCTTAGGTAGTCATCCTGCTTTGAGGAAGAGGCATGGCGAAGTGCCAGTCCCTTCCCTGCTGTACCCAATATTCCATCTGGCCTTCTGTGTGGAGCGTGTTCGTTGCTGGAGCCTTCTGGGAGCTTCTCTGTTCCTATTCTCCCGCTGTCACAAAGGGAAGGGAGAGGCAGCAGTAGCACAGAAGGGCAAATGGTCAAACTCTTTCTTGACCAACAAGTTTAGGACTGCTGAACTGCTTACCTTTCACAAAGGGGCAAAGCGGTGGCAGCCAAACAAGGCAGGGAATATTTATCACTGATGGATCTCTCTGGAGAGATGACGTTTCTCTCACTCTTCCCTTCAACATGGAAATGTAGAGCTGAAGTCATACAGCCATCGTTGGCTAGTTCCATCTGCCCCGCTGCCTCAGTCTTTCCTGTGTTGATGGTTTTCCTTCATGGTCCTTTTGTAGGGTGTAACGGATGTCGTGCAAAGAGCAGCAAGTGACATCCTGGTCTCCCTGGCCCGCTCTCACTTCCTACAAGTCATGGAAGAGCTACAGCGTCATCTGAAGCCTGTGGAGGATATCCCTCAGGAATTTGTTTTTATAACCCTCAGCAAACTGGCCACGAGCTATGGTACGGCAACTTGGGCTGCATGCTTTGGTGCTGGCTTCTTTGAGCAGCGGGAGAAGGGTTTCGGTTGTTGGAATATGGGAGGGCTACAGGGTTATGGCTTCCACATCTTTTGCTGCCTGGGAGCAGTCGGAAGTGGTGGCTTTGTCCCCTGAGCTAAGTGCCCTAAGGATGGGACCGTGGGAAGACCCAGCCTAGCGGAGTTCTGCTCCACTCTGCTTCCAGTCCCACCCTGAAGGGCTTCCCTGCTCCCATCCCTCGGGGAAGGGCACCCTTGCTGAACAGCTTTCCTGACAGCAGGTTGTTTGCTTTCCCTCTGCCCTTCTCTGCAGCACTGAGCTGCATCCCGTTTCTGGAAATGACCTGGAATGTCATGTACACCATGCTGGGGCGAGTACAGAGCAGCAGGATGAAGCAAGCCTTCTGTGCTGGTAAGTGTCCACCTCTAGTGCCAGGGCTGCACTGGGATGCAGAGGGAAGGGGAAGTTAGTGAGCGGCAGTCGGCACCCAAGTCTCTTCTCTCTCAAGCTGCTACTGCAGGTTCTGAACCTCTAGGGAGCTCCAGCCCTTTAAAGCTCCAAACAGTCTGTACAACATAAAAGAATGTCTAAAGCTCAGGAGATGGCTGTGGCCAGGAAGGGAATGGAGTTGTTGGAGTTTTACTACTCAGCTAATTTTACTACTCAACAGCTAATCTTGGAGGGGGGAAAAAGGACTAGCAGGAACAAGGAGGAGAAGAGGGAGGAGAGAAACAGCTTAGCATTTCAAGGAAGGCATTTTCAAACATTTCACGCCTGCCCCAGAACCCAAAACTGCTCTGGAGCTAAGTGCTGATGAGCATGGGACGGCAGTTTGAGACAGGCTGGAGTGATAATGCAAACTCTTCTCTCTGGGACATACTTGACAGAGTGACCTTTCTCCCCATCTTTCATGCAGTTCTGGAAACGTGGTCGAAAGGGGTGACTGTTTACTTCCAAGACTGGGCAAAGTGCTCCTTCCCTCGAATAGGGGAAGCCCAGCTTTGTGAGAAGACATACCCTTTCTTCTGCTACGTGGTCAGAAACTGGCTGGACTGTGAAGAGAAGGAGGTGAGACTGGCTGCCTTTGTGGCCCTTTAGCAGCAGCAGCTGCAATGCTGGAGTTCACCTGTCTTTCTGGGGAACAGTGGTGTCACGTCAGGAGAAGTGCTTTCCAGGGAGGAAGCAGGTCGTTGAGGCGTTGTCTAGAGCTGGGAGCCTGCTGCAGCTCGACAGTGTGGAAATGCTGTGGGCCAACAGGCAGTGTGCCTGGAGTCCCGCTTTGCAGCCTCGCGATGAACTAGTGAGGCCAGGCCGGGTCTGGAGAACCGCCGCTGGGAACCAGCCAAATTCCAGTGGCCTTTGAGCCCCAAGGGTCTTGGGTTTAGAAGAGGGGAAATGTTCTCTCTCTTCTCGAGCAAGACCGTTTCCTCCAGAGGAAGCTGGGAAATGGCCGTCTTTGGGAAGGGGGAAGTTTGTGTCTGGGGGATGCTGCCTCCTAGAGCAGAGCTTCAGTCGGAGCAAACAAAGGTCTTCTGTCTTCCTTGTGTGCAGCTCAAGGAGGACATCATCAGGGCTGTGGCAGCTATGATGGGCCTCCTCCTTCATCAGGAAGAGTATCAAGGGCATGTGTGCGACCAGCTCTGCTGGCTCTTGGACCAGTATGAAGAGGTCCAAGATGGTTTTCACGTGACCAAGGTGAGGTGTCTGGCAAGATACGATGTGGCTGCATGGGTCAGGGTGAGTGTGTGCTGGGATCAGGGAGCTGTGGGAGTTCCTGGAGGAGCTGGGAACCTGTTAGAGAAGAAGCCAAGACAGTCGCACACAGATGGAGGGGGAGGCTTGATACTGCCTGTTTTTTCAGGGCAGAGAACAGCCAACTGTGGAGGCATGCTGTCCTGTGTTAATGAGCTGCTCTCACTCACAAGCCACCCTCTCGTTTTCACTTTTTCTTGTAGCGTCTCAGGCATTTCTTGGAAGCTGTGGAGAAAACTGAGCCCTTTATCCCCAGGGAAAGAGTTTTTATCATCTGCATTGTTGTGCACAACCAGGTAAGCAGGGGCTGAACATCTTGCACTTCCCTCTGGGTTAGCAGGTCTGCCTCTGGTTGGCAGGAAAGACCCATGGGGTGGCAGGGCAGAGTTTCCCTCCTTTGGGCTTTTCTCATACCTTGCAGTCAGGTCCATACAGCTGTTGAGGCCCCCATTCCGGCCAGGTGCCCACGGACTTTTCCAGGGCTGCTTTGCCTGGTTCCAGGGACAGCTCAGTTCACAAAGGAGTTTCCTGCTCGGGCAGAGAGCAGGAGGAATCTGGAGCCCAGAGAGCTGAAGCTGAGCCTTGGAATCCCAGCCAGCCCTTGTATCCTAACGGCCTTTTGCTGCTGCGGAACTGACTGGAACTCAAAGGTTGCTCTTGCCTCTAGGGCGTAGCCTTTGTTTTGGCTGTGGGTCCCCTGTCGTAGGCTCAAACTCCCTCTGGAGCGTTAGAGTGGAGCTGACAAGACGCTCAGGAAGGTGTTCATCTCTGACTCCAGGATCTAGAAGCTGTCTGTCAGAGCACAAGCTCATCTCTGGCCTCTCCGTAGAGTTCCAGAGAGACAGAAGGGTGGGGGGGAAGCAGAAGACAGCTTTGAGAGGACAGAGCACTGTCCTTCTTGAATGGCATCTTTCCCTGTGAGTCCCCAGGGAGACAAGACCTCATAGGAGCGATTCTTTTCAGTCTCTCTCAAGACTGATCCTAAAACGTACCTCATTCCCACAGCTCTCGGATGTGACCAAGAAGCACCGCATTGGCCATAAAACAGAGCTGTGCCACTGCATGCTGCTACTAGGTAAGGAGAAAACAGAATTTGGCTGTGGTTTCTTTGAAAGCTCTGCAATGGGAGAAGAGCTTGATTGTTAACCTAGAACATGATTTCTTCCCTCCAGCCCGAAGCTTCCCTGAGGAGACCATGGAGTTTCTGTACTCACAACTGGAGGCTGAGAACGAGGCTTCTAGAATAGCAGCCCTGTCTCTGCTGAGATTCTTTGTTCATTGTGACTGTAAGTAACACTAGGAAGAAAATAGGAGGAATGATGTACTTTGGCTGAGGGACTACGAGCAGAAACAGCCAAGAGCTGAAGCCATGAACTGCCAGAGCCTGATCAGAGGAGGTGTTCAGGCTGTGCAGTTGGGCTGTGGTAGACCAGACTCCTCTGCAACCTGAGTGCACAAGAAGTGCACACTCCCTGAGGTATCTCAGAAGTCGCCCGAGTCCCCTTCAGCTCTGAGAAACAGGCCAGCAGCCTTGTCAAAATCCATGGAGGGCACACGCTTAGTGTGGACCAAGCACCTTACCATGTTTCAGCTGAGAAAGGGTGAAGCACAGAAATGCGTGGGTGCTTACAAAGACTATGTTACCCAAATGAATTGTAGTCTCCAACCGTATCAAACCCAGCCGAGCAGTCTGTCTGGATAGTTATTGACCACGCTTCGTCAGGGGTGACAGCTGAAGCTCAGTAACACTCCGAGCATAAAGAGTAGTGAATTCCAGTGTGGATCCCATTTTTCTAACTCTCTGTGTTAGGCAGTCCCTGTTGCTCCTGGCTTCTGCTGCTTCCCCTGAAGTCAGATTTTGGCCCCGTGCTTTCTGTCTAGCTGTCCATGAGAAAGCAGAGACATTTTGACAGTGCTCTTTTGGAGGGGTGGGCTCTGCCTCAACGTACCTGTACTTCCTTTCAGCAATGGCGATAAGAAAGAACATGTTCCTGGTTGTCAAGGCAGTGGAAACTGTCTTTGGAGACCACCGGAGTAAGGTGAGGTGGCTGGGGAAGGGATGGTAGCCTGATGAGTGACAGGGGAAGCATTTCCCTACGCAGTTTGGATCTAGCCTAGGCATATGTTTCCTGCTTCGGAGAGAAGGACTCATGGTTACTCTTGTTTGCAATCTCCTCCCCGGCAGGTGAAGGTGGCTGTTCTTGGTTTCATCAAGGAACTGTTCAGCTCTGGTGTCGAGAACTGTTCGGCCTGGGGTCTGGTGGCCTATGTTTTCAGGGAGTTCAGTCGGGCCACCAGCAGACTGGTAAGAGGAGAATGTGACATTTGGGGCTTTGTTTTGTGCCTTTTGTCCACTGACTACTGCACTGAGCTTCCCTGAAAATGTGGAGGCCCCCAAGCAGCAGCCCTTGAGTGCCTGGTGCCATGACCTCATCAGCATCCCAACCGACTTGAATCGTGGGTCTCTCTGTTGCTGTCAAGGGTGCGGCTGTGGTGCTACACCACCATGTCATGCAATGGGAGGCACCGTGGGAGAGTAAGAAAAGAGCAGTGGTGCTGCCAGGGATTTCAGCAAAACTGCTTGGCAAAAGCCACCCTGGAAAAGTGGATTCTCAGCAGGATACAAAGGTGGACAAGTCTTTTCTGAACTGCTGATGGATGATCAGCAAAAGACAGAAATTGTGGGCTAAGCAGGACAAGCCGGAAAAGCTCTCCAGTTCTTTCCTTGTCCTCCATATTTCTGTCCGAACCTGTCCTGCCCTCCATGCAGTGCTTTCGGGCCCTGTGTGCTTTCTGGAAACAAAGGGACCACAGGCACCTCTTTCTTAGGTGTTGCCAGCCAGGTCCACAGGGAATGACTCCTTGTAGGTGGCTCACCAGAACAAGGACTTGGTGAAACTCTTGGCTTTGGCTGTGCCTTTCCTCTTGTTCAGTCATTTGCTGTGAGGCTCCTGAAGGCTGCATTTGTAAGGAGAAGCGTGTCAAGAACTCCCACCTCCTCTTCCTTGTCCTTGGGGCCAGTTCTGCTCTCCTTTCAGTGCAGGAATTGAGCAGAACTCCTCTGAAGAGCGTTTCTTTGGTGTCATTAAAACAGAGCTCGGGCCATTGAGCATCTGCTGTCGCGAATAAACCATTTACCCCCATTGGTTGGGTAATTGCAAACAGGCAGTTGCTCTCTCTGCATTCTGTGTAGTTTTCCTTGCAGTCCAGGATGTGACCCCTACTATAGGATTTCCCATTGTCTTACCTCAGGTGACCTGTGCTCCCAAAGCAAAAGCCAAGTCTCCTACTGAAGCCTCTAGCCTCTTCCTGAAGAAACAGTAGCTGATGGGAGTGTTTTCAAACTTGTGTCTTGCAGGAGACAGGAAACCTCTCTGAGAGGGAAGCAGTGGCAGAGACCGCGCTTCAAACTCTCTGCTTACATGTCCTCGACACCCTGGACGTCTCAGCAAGCGGCATGACAAGAGTAAGTCATCCCACCACCTGGTGCTACTCCTTGCCTTGAGGATACCTTCTTCTAGCCCTCCCCCTCCCTGCTGACAAGCTCTTCCGAGCACGGGGCTACCAGAATGTCTTGTCGGAGGAGAGGGGAAATGAAGCCTTGTGAATAACAGTCCAAGAGATGGGCTCAAGTGGGGATTAGGACAGTGGACTAGAAGGAAGAGAGACAGAAGAGAAAGGGTGGGAGAGACATGAAGTAATGCCCTGGAGAGGGCTAACAGTGGAGGGGCTGGGTCATAGCCACAGAGGACAGCCACTATGAAAACAGGAGTTGAAGGGATGGAAAGAATGACGTGCTGAATTGCTGTATTTTGCTCTGCAGCTCCTATGGCCAAGGCTCCTCCAGTTCGTAGTGCCAGCTCAGTACACTGGCACTCTGGTCCCACTCTCCCGCTGCCTCAGGGAGCTCGTGGAGAGACAGGAGAGAGCAGAAGAGAAGGAGGAACCCAATTACCTGTGCTACCAAGAACGCGGTAAAAGAGAGAAACTTCCAAAGTATTCTGTCCTGCTCTGTCAGGTGGACAGGCTGAGCCTGTGTGTGTCTCTGTCCCCTGGCAGACCCAACTGGGAGGCTGGGAAGAGTGAACAGCACAGCCTTGCCCTTCTGCTAGGTGACAGGGAGTCCTGCCCTGTATTTCCTTTGTGGAAATTTCCTCTGCATTTCCCAGAGAAAATGCTTTGCTCTTCATTTCTCAGCATTCTCCCTGTAAAATGGAGGACTCCTTGCTGGCAGTGCTGGGGAGTTACCTTCCTTTCGGCACGTTAATTGCATGGATACCCTAAGATGGGAAAAGCTGGGGGAAGGCAAATTTATCAGCAGATTATCAGGCCCCTTCAGTCCTGTCCTGGAGGCTTTGCCTGGGATGGACGGGTGATCATCTTGTGTGGGACTTGGCCTGCTGAAATGGATCTTTCTTTCTCTTTCCAGCCAAACTGCCAACTCCCCAGGCTCTGCTGGTACGTCTCCTGGTGAGTAGTTGGGGACTCCTCGGGGCAGAGTTTTCCTGACCAAGGGAAAGGGGGAGAGCTCCGGATGGAGACTGCTTTCAAGGCAGATGCTTGCAGCCTTCAGGGAGGAACAAGCCTGCTGGAGGGCGTCTTGCCCTCCAAGGACTGCCTGGGCATTCCCAGTGTGGACCTCTCGAATAGCAAGGACGCGCCATTCCTCAGGGAGGCAGTGCAAAAAGAGAAGCAGTTCTGCTGTGTGCTGCCTGCCATGGCACCTGCAAAGCCCCTCTCCTTTCTCAGACAAACTGCTGTTCCTCTGTCAGGCTGGAGCTCTAATTCTCTCTCCTTCCCTCTTCCAGGTGCTTGCTTGCTCTCCTTATGAAGGAGGTGGCCATGGAGCTGTTGCCCTGCAGCTGCTGAAGACCCTTCACAGGGCAATTCACAGAGCGGTGGGGATTCCCTGGATGGCCCAGATCCCTTCCTTGCTGCAGTACCTTGAAGGTAAAGTGTCCGCTGGGAGGGGATTGATTTGAAGAGGACAGAAGGGAAGTCAGGAAAAGGCAGGTCCCCAGAGTGCCTGAGGACAACGGAGCCCTTGAGTGTCTTAAAGCTGTCTTGTTCTTCATCCCTCCCAGTTCCAGGGAGCTGGAACTGACAGCTGAGAGAAGTAATGCTCCTGAAATAATCTGATCCCTGTGTGGGCTTTAGCCTGGCATATTGCATCAGAATGGCAGGCTCTGGCAGCATCCTCCCACCCTTGCTTGGACAGTGTTTGTGAGTGGTTACATTCCCCCTTGAGGAGATTTTGTGGCACTGCCCTCTCCTTGGAAGCTCAGAGTCACCAGTCGAGTCCAGCTTGGCAGTGGCAGTTCTCTCTTGCACTAAGCTCCAGCTGGTTGTGAAAGGCCCTTCTGCCTCATTTTTCTTCCTGTGAGGAAATAGACAGCTGCTTTGACCAGCAGTCAGTATTCCCCAGCGTTGATTCCATGGTCCTGAACAAATGGGACTTGGACATACCTTATGCATTTGGACTCACAAAGGGGCTGGTGGAGTAGCTGCCTTTGAGCCCTGACAGAACAGGTACATTCTGGGAGCTGGTAGCCTGGGAATGCTGGACTTTTTGCTTCCAAAGGAGACGTGTGGATGCTTCTTTTGGGCTCACTGTAATCAGATGACCTGCTGTTGTGTCCTCTTGTTTCCCAGGAAAAGATGAGAGCTCCCTGGACTATGCAGAATGGGAGTGCCGTCTGCTGCAGGTACAGAGTTCTTTTATGACAGCTGGGAGGTGGGGTCTTGGCAGTGAGGTTTTGGGCAAGCCTGTCCTCTCCCAGAACTTGGGCCTGTTGTCCTAAAAGCGCCACTGCCTCTTTCTCTATAGTTTCCTGAGACCCAGAAGGATCTTAGCTGCATATTGGAAGAAGGGTCTGGGGCAGATTAAAGGGGTGGGAAGGGAAGATGGATTATCCGTAGTGTGAGCTGTCCCCAGACACCTTCTTGTTACACTGGAATGAGAGAAAGACCTTGACAAAACCTGAGGAAGCATTTGCTTCACTTTTTGTTTTCTCCATAGTTCCTGAGAACATCTCTGGAAGCCATAAAGAATGAGACCTGGAATATGAAGCTGAATGGCGAGTTAACTCAGCAGATGGCCCACTATCCAAACTTTTCCAAGGAGAAGGTTGGTCCTCTGCTAAGACTTGGTCTTTACTTTTCTTCCTTGAGAGGTTTGGTGGCAGAGCCACAGGATGCTTCTCTCCCTGCATGGTTTTTTTCAATACAGTTGCTTTTCACTGCTTCCTATTCTCAGCCCTACATAATGTCTTTTTTTTTTTTCTTCCTTTAATTCTCTGTATAGAGCTGGTAACTGGATTGGGCCAAGAAATGGGCTGTTTTTGTAGTCTTGGTGCCTTGGCTGTCTCTTGGTCCTTGAGATGGGGTGGTAGCTGGGTGTTCCGCTTCTCCAGTGATGACAGGTTGCTGTGTTAGCAACCTCTTCGCGCTGGCCTCTTCTCTTTCAGAATTTCCTCTATAAGGCTGTGGGGGGAGCACTGGCAGCGTCTCAGAACATCAGCTACATTGAAGAACAGCTGCAGAGCTACTTGGAAAGAGTCAGACGTCTGGAACCTTCTGAGAGAGAGGTGGGTGCTCTCTATCCCTGCGCTCTCCAGTTTTCCCTCGGCAGCTTGGATCTCGTTGCCTGACTTGGAGCTTTTTCCTGCTGATTCCCTCAGGCAATATGCTTGAAAGCTTGAAAGGGATGAATGTGTGGGATGGAAACAGACTCACTCTTTCCCTTGTGTTGCAGGGACCGATTTCGGTGTTAGCATCCTCTGCTGAGGGCCACTTCGACCTGGCCTTGAAGACAGTCCACGACTTTGCTGCTGCTGGGGAGAATAGGAGACTTCCTAGGGTCTTCACCCTCCAGAAGGTAAGGGAAGCAGGTTTTCTCTGTTGTCTTGGCTTTCTTTGCTTGTGTAAGAACTGCCGGAAGCCTGTAGCCAGGAGTTCTGGTGCTTCAGGCGTCTTCAGGACAGATCCCATTACAAAGTCATGGATCAAAATTCCCCAGCAGTGGCAACAAACAGCAACTGGCCATTGGAACAGTGTTGGGTGTGGTTTCAGTTCAGCTGGCAAATGGAAATGAGGGATGGTCAATGGGCAGTGCTCAAACTCCTGGTGCTGTCAAGGAAGGAGGTTCTGCACTTCAGCCCTCCTTTGTCTAAGAGTTCCAGCTCTTAGACACAAGAGAGGGAGACAGTGGGAGGGAGAACAGCTCTCTCCCAGAGAGTTAACGGAGGCATTGAAGAGTTACTTGGTGAAATGTTTTGAGAAGTGTGGATGAAAAAGGCAAGCTCGTACCTGTTTGGAGGCAGTTTCTCAGCTAGAAGCAAAGGGGAAGTCTAAGGTAAAATGAAGAGGCTCGACTGAATCCTCCTGACTTTCCCAATTTTCCAGGAGCACCAGAAGGAGAACGGAGCAAAGACAGCTGCTGCTGTCATGCTCATCTACAGTAAAATAGCACTCCATGCACCCAAGCAGCAGCTTCTTGCCCGGGTCGAGACGGACATTGTAGAGAACATCCTGTGCCAGTACAGAACCAGCCCTCAGGTAGGAGCTGTGAATGCTCGGTGTCGGGACAATTAGTCTAGAGCTAGCTCCCGCCCTCCTCTGAACCGGAGCTTACTGGGACAGAGCATCTGTTTGGAAAGATCTGCTCTCAACAAGAGTCCTGGATCTCCAGTTCCAAACCTGCCACTCTATCCCTTTGACATATATCCCCGTGTCATTGCTGGTGTTCTTTGAGTTTTGGGGGACTTGTCTGAGATGTCAGAGACCCGAAGCACAAGCAGTATCCCAGGTCCAGTTCTAGCCGTTGCTCCCCATGCAGGGGACAGAGGGCTCCAGATGAGTCTCTGCAGCCTCGTAGTGTTGGCGGTAATCTGAACTGCTGCCGTCTTTCGCATACTAGTGTTTTCTGTTTCCCCGACTCTCACTCTTTCTCCTTGCACCTTGCAGGCACCGGGCATCACTTTCCCAGCCCCAGTAAATGCTCCCTGAATGAGCCTTGCTCCTTGCCCTTCTCCCATTTCCAGTTTCCGTTGTTCCAGATTTGCTTTCCCCACTGCCTTGGGCCAGAGTCCAGGGGGCTCTCTTTTGGGTAGGAAGCTGGGGAAAGCTCCTTTCTGCTTCCAGGTAGTCCATGTCTTCCTAGGATCCCAGGAGAGATCTCCTTCCACTGAAATAAGACCCAGAGGCCCTTCCCCCTAGGCTCCTGGAGGATGCAGTTTCTTCCCTCCGCAGCACTTTGAGAGTAGCTTTGGCCCTTGGGTTGATCTTTTGGCCCTCCTGTTAATCTTTTGGCCTTTGGTCCTTTGAACAGCTCCTCATCTATGTCACCTTTTTTTTCTTTCCTGGTCCTCAGGACACAGAACTCAAGCTGGCCCTAATCCAGAGTGTCACAGAAGTCAGCTGCGCCCTTCAAGGCGTTGGCACCTGTGAGAACTTCAGCTTTGCTTCGAAGAGGGTGCTGCTGGAGCTTGTGCTGGTGAGTGACATGGAATGAGAGAGGCTGTCCTGCAGAAGAGTTTGTGCACTGAGAGGGGTTTCCTCAGAGAGGCACTGTTCTCTGTGGGCTGAGAAAGGCCTTGGGCAAACTTGGGAGTGTCCGAGGCCTAGGCACCAGCACACTAGGGTCCCTTGTGCTGCCAGCTTGTGGGTGATCCCTGGGAAGAGCAGTGGGTCTGTCCTCTCTGGAGCTGCGGTCTTCCGGCAGTTCTGGGAGAAACCTGCATGGAGGCTGTCTGTGTTAGCCACACGCGCGGAAGAAGAATCTGCTCTTCTTGCTGAGGCAAGGCCCTCTTCTTTCCTGCCCTCTGACCTCTGTGTACCTGTCTCTCTGTGACCTGCAGGACTTCATGAAGCAGGAGCCCCTGGATTGCGTGGCTTCTCCCGTTCGCTACAGGGCAATTCTTGCGGTGGAGCACTTGAGGTAGGGCTTTTCCTCCTGTGTGCTGGGTTTTCCTCCGCATGTCACAGAGGAGCTGATTGAAGCTTCACAGTTGACCTGAGTGTGGGGTGAGAAGCTGCCTTTGGTGTGGGGTGAGGTGATGGTCCCCGTTTTGTATGATCCTGGAAGATGTGATGCGGTACAGATCCTGGAGCCCAGTGTTGGAGAGAGATGGCCTGAGGCTGTAGATTGGAGAAGTGTGGAACAGAGAGTGGTCTGGGCTGCAGAAAGGCTGCTGGCTGGCTGGCTGGCTGGCTGGCTGGGGGAAGAGAGCTCCCGGCTCTCTGTACGCTGGGAGTCTGATGGGCAAGAATCCATGGGAGTTGGCGGAAGTGCTCCCTCTTCATGGAACAGCAGTGTTGGGAACTGGGGCTCCAGCTTCAGATGAACTCTAGCTGCCACTGGACCCCCTCTGGCAAAGAGTAGCAAGTGTCCTTTCTGAACTCTTTCTTTTGTCTTCTGCCAGCAAGATCAAGCCATCTCTGACCCAGAAGGAAAACTGTCATCTTCTTCAGGAGTGCTTCCGAAGCCTATTTCCCCTTCCTCCCCTTGAGCAGACAAAAGAAGGGGAGGCAGCAGATGATGCTGAGCATGCAGAGGTAGCTGTCAATCCCCCTCTGCTGCTCTGCATGTTCAGAGCTGCACCTTATCATGCACTGAATGCTGGCAGAGCTGAGGCTCTGGACTCTGGCTGAGTTCTGAGGCTCTCTGATTTCAGCTACCACTCCTTCTCTCTTGCTTTTAGGCTCTCTATACACGATCCCTGGAAGCTCTTGCTCGCCTCATGACAAGTCTTGAGGAAGAGCTGACCTTGTCATGGCTCAAGGAAACCTTTCACGTGAGTAGCAAAGAGGAGAAAGGGAAACTCTCTTTTGTCAAGAGGAGAGCCAAGGATGGAGGGCCTCACGCTTTAGGGGATCATCTGAGAATAGGAGATGCTCTGGAGGCAGGTGCAAGGCATGCAATTCTTCCCTGGAGGTGGAGAAAACTATGGCCCGTCGTGGCTGTAGGAGTTGTGTTATTGGTTGTCAGGGCATGTTGCAATGGGAGCTGTTGCCAAGATGGCCATGGTGGACGGATACAAGGCACTCCCAATCTTTGCTGATGAGTGAGTGCTGTGTGCAAGTATCAGATACACTAATATAAGAAGCCTTCAGTGTTTGTGTACCTCACAGCGGTGATGAATTCCCATGGAGGCCAATGTATCCTTAGTGTGGTTCCTGGGGGAAGAAAAGGTGGGAGACTGTAAAGGAGTGTGTGTGTGTGTGTGTGAGTGTGTGTGCGTGCAAACGATGCATGCCCTGATCTAGCTGTGGTCTTCCAACAGCTCCTAGAGGCCTGGCTCCGTTCTGGGAAAGAGTGGGAGAGAGAGAGGGCCCTTTATGCCTGCACTCATCTGCTAAAGACTTACACCGAGAGACTGGAGGATGCTGTGAGTATTGACTCCCTCTTCCCAAAACTCTTTGGGAGTGCTTGTGGGTTCAGCTGGAGTCTCTCGGGGAACCAAGACGAGGGCAGCCCTGGCGAGCCAGGAGGCCCTGCAGGTCTTCTCTGCAGCTCTGCCCTAACCTCAGCACCCATCTGCCACCAAGACAGCATTGCTCCTTAAGCCCTTCTGCTTCCCTGGCAGGGAGGTTTGCTCAGAGCTGTGCTCTGGGTTGCTAATCTCCTGGGAGGATAAAGCTGAGCTTCTGTCGATCCAGATGCCCTGCTGTGGGTCAGGAGTCAGTGTCAGAAGGAGAAGGTTGAAGGGCCACTCCTGCAGCCTGAGAACTTTCTTCTTTCTTTGATTTCTACCAGAGAGAAAACTCTTCTGAGCAGTTTGGCTCCATGATTGGAGTGCTGGGGCCTCTCAGCTGTGACTCCCTGGCCACATCACGCCAGCGGGCAGTCGACTGTATCAGCTGCCTTCTCTCAACACAAGGTGAGAAGAACAGTCATTGCTTCCCACTTCCTTCCGCCTGCTCTTCCCTCTCTTCCCTGTCTGGCAGCAGAGGCAATGTGCAGGGAGGGGGCTCCATTGCCAGAGGAGAAGAGTAATGGACAGCAGACTGCTGGTTTCTTGCATCCAGACCTTGGTCATTCTTTTCCCTCCTGGCCATAGCACAAGGGAGGCCTGGGAAAGTTCTCTGAGCAGCCTTGCCTCAGGGGCACTTCTGGGTGCTGTGGAGAATGAGAGCCCTCCCACATTTCTGTCTCAGGGCAGCACTCTCAGGCACCAAGGATTAGAGGACAGCACTTTCTAGCTTTGTAGAGACAAAGTAATGATCCCAGTTGAGAAATTGTTTAGAAGGGAGTTGTACACCTGGGCTTCTGGAGTGGACTTTGGTCAGCATCACCTGTCCACACTGATGAATCTATGGAGACCCTCCTCCCAGTCAGAGGATAGGTGTGACCTGTGCTTGCACATGGGATGGAGGGGCTGAGAAAAAGAGGAGCCATAGTTGAGGACAATAGGTATAGTCTGAAAACTGCTGTAGGAGAAGGAGAGTGTTTTTTCTGACTGGCATAGAGCAGAATCTGATGGCCTGACTCGTAAAATGCTGCACCCAGAGTTCAGAAGGGTCCTGCACTACCCCTGTGGAATTCCCTACCACCATTTGGTGATTCCTTGATCAATGGCTGTGGACTGGGGGTTCATTTTCAGAAAATGTGCCTATCCTTTCCCACCTGTGTTTCTTTTAGGCAAGGTTATGCACACAAGGGAAGTGGATCTGAATCACTTCTGTGAGGAGCTGATGGCCGCAGATGTGGATTCGCTGCTGAGGACCTCTTCCAAAATCGCAAAGGTTACTGACTCCAAAGCCAGAGCTGTGGCTACCTGGTGGCTCAGCTCCCATCACTTTTCTCTTCTTTACTTCCAAGATTTCTCTCCCCTTTCAGAGTGGCCTATAGCAATGGGGCCTCTGTTGTTAGCAAGTAGTAAGAGGGTTTTGAAGCATAACAATATCTAGCGTTCCCACTGGGGAAAGAAGTAGACTCCATGAAGTTTCTATGAGTTTGTGTGTTTGTTTTCATCCATCCACACCCAAACACTCTCCATCTGGGGAAAGTGAGCTGTTGAAGCAAAGCAGGGAAGTTCCTTAGCCCGATGGCTTTCTCTTTATTTTAACATGTATTAGCTTGCCAGCTCTTGAGAGTTATTTTAAGAACATAAGTTGTGTAGGCAAGCAACCGACCTCATGGAAGAGCCTTCCAACTCTATGAGCTTCATAAATCAAAAGAAGAAGTTGTATGTGCAATTGGAATACAAAGCACCTGCCACCTTCAGGATTAGCTAATGGCTGAACTGAGAAGCTGCTCAAGTTTTCTTGTCCTTTGCTTGTAAGAGAGGAAGCAGACTTCTGATGTTGTTTCTCCTGTTTCTCATTTCTCTCCAGGTTGCATGCAAATCCTTTTGCTCAGAGCAGGCAAGAGGCTTTCTGAAGGCTGTCCTGGGCAGCATGCTGTCCTTCAGCCCCACTTGTGCTCGGGCAGCAGGCGAGTGGATGCTCATCTTCCTGAAGGAATGTGGAAGAGAAATGTTGCGGGAGGTAAAACACCCCTTGTTTATCTTTAGAGTTGGAACTTTGACACTGAGCTGCTGCACTACCCCTTGTCTAGCTGCTGTGGTCTGCAGAAATGCATCTTGCATGCAGAGCCAAGAATGTCTTGTTTATCCAGCTGAAGTCCTGGCAACCTAATCCAAGAGCTACTGTGCATCTGGTACCAGCAATACAAACCCTTCTGGAGCAAAGTCTCCAACTGTTCCAGACACAGTGCCAAGAAGGAGCAAATCTGATAGACACAATTTAGTAGAGCCCCCCCCCTTTCTCTGGTCTGTGCTGCGTCTCGGGGTCCACTGGTGAACGGTGCCAGCCATCTTTTCTCCTGGGCTCTGTTCCTTTCATACGTGGTCAGCAGATCGCTTGGTGTCTGTCCTGTGGGGAAAAAGAGCAGACAGATAGTGTCTTGATGGCTGTCATCCACAGGAGAAGTGAGTAGTTTTGCTCTGTGCAGGCTACGGCCACAGTTTCTGGCGGTGAAAGGATCTGCCAAATGTCTTCCTCCAGAGCAAAGTTGTTCCCTCTGGGGAAGGTGTTAAATCTATGAGAAATGAGGAGGCTGGAGGCAAGGACAAGTATCCCTGGAGAGCTGGTTCCTCCAGGAAGGACCTGAAGGCCCTTGTGCAGGCACTGCATGGTATCTTCGGAAGGTGTGAAGAATGTGTTAGGTCTTGATGTTGCCTTATTTCAAGCACATAGTTAGAAGCGTTCAGACTGCTCTGGGTGAAACGTTAAAATGTCTTTTGTGTGCATGAGAAGAGAAGCTGAAAACAGAAGGGAGCCAAGGCATGTGCAATGACAGCACATCTGTGTGCGTGAGAGGGCAAGGAGCACACTTAGACCCAAAAGAAAACCCTCCACTGTGTGGAGTGGTAGGGCTGAAGTTTAGGGTGAGATCTTGACAAATGGTCAAGGAAGCAGGACTTGCTCATGTGCTGAAGAATTGGTCTGGCTTTAAGGGAAGCCCTAGGAAAGGCCTAAAACAACCTGCTGTTCTTTCCTTGTCCCTTCCAGGTGCCAGAAATCCTGACAATCCTTTACGATCATCTGCCAGCTGCTCAGCAGGGCAGCCTGAAGGAGTTCCTCTTTGAGGCAGTGTCTGTCCTGGGCTGCTATCACCCTGAGGCAGTAACCAACAGCCTCCTCCAGAGACACCTGCCCATGGACAGGTAGGTTCCCCTCCCCTCTCCTTCCACTTCAGGAGCCCAGAGACGCCACAGCCTGGCGGCACTAGAGGGGACTCTGTTCAGCAGCCAGTTGTCTCTTTCCCCGAGGAGAAAAGTCCGACTGTTGCCAGAGCATGTGCTTGTGACTTGCCAGGGACTGGGGCTGCTAAAGCTCCGCGCTGGGAGGGGGGGAGTATTTAACCTGCCTTTGAGGGGCTGCAGGCCCAACAGTACACGCGATCACGGGTAAACTGTTCACCTGCAGTGATACCGTGGAGCTGTGGAGGACTCTTGGCAGAGGCATCTTTGCAATTGAAATGCTCCAGTTGCTAATGGGCAAACTGGAGAGCGCTGAAGACACCCCCGCCAGAAGCAACTGCCTCGATGAGGAAGGGAGCGACAATCTGGCTGCGCTGGAGCCTCTCATGGTATGTGAAGTGACATTTCTGCCCCTCTTTGGCTGAGGATCCCGTGGAATGAAAGCGAGGGGTTGGACATCCTCCTGGTACACAGGCACTTGTAAATCCACATGCAGAAGCCTCACAGTGTGCTTTGCTGGGTCATTCTCATTTTGATCACTGTGAGAAGCTGTGAGAGCTTGTTGTTGCCCATCCACAAGCTTGTGGCAGAAGTCAGAGCTCCAGAGGAGAGCAGCCAGGCAGGCGGGCAGGCAGGTGGGGTAAGTGGTGGCAAAAGCTCTTCCTTTCCAAGTGGTTTGTGACGGCATTTCTTCATAGGTAACCTGTGCCCTCCGTGAGCTGGTGTATTCCCTGGAGCCCCGGGAAAGTGTGTCTCTCCTGCTGCCACGGCTGTTTCCAATGCTGCTGAAACAAATCAGCAACACTCTTGGAAAGGAGCTGCCTTCATCTGCAGGAAGAGTTGAAGACGAGCCAGTCCTTGTGGCAAGTGGTGAAGGCAGCAGTCCTTGCAGGTAATGAGCAAAACGGGCAGAGATGAAGGATGCAGCTTTAGCTCACCTCACCAAGCCAGTCTTTGTCTATGTCTGTCTCCTCTCTCTGCGTTCTTGTCAGGCTTTGCTCCACTTTCTTAAAAAGCCTGTGAGTTGTCTCTTGTGCCCTAGCATGAGCTCAATATGCTTTTGAAAAAGTAGGCTGGTGGGAGCTAGTCTGAAGAAAATCTTGTGTGGCCCTGGTGAGGAAAAGCTACAGCAGAAATGAAGGCGGAACTGGCCCTCTCAGCACAGCTAAAATTCGCCTATTGGTTTACTCTGTGTCATGCACAGGGAATTCTGCTGTTTCATCTATTTCTTTGGGCTTGGTTTTTGTCTACTTTGTTATTAGTCTTCCCTGGGCATCCTTGGATGATTTTATTCCCCTTTGGAGGTGCTTCTGAATCAAAAGTCTCAGTTATTCAATGATTGGGGT
The DNA here is from genome assembly GCF_036370855.1 of Dromaius novaehollandiae. Lineage (NCBI taxonomy): Eukaryota > Metazoa > Chordata > Aves > Casuariiformes > Dromaiidae > Dromaius > Dromaius novaehollandiae. The sequence continues at coordinate 85,312 of NW_026991412.1, read as the reverse complement.
TTGATGAAAGCAGGAACATTCCTGCCTCACCAGACATGAGTGGAGACAGCTCCCTGGCCTTCAGCTGAGTCGACCCGTTTGTCAGCACTGGAGGATATGGCAGGACATCCTTCTGGTCCTTCCAGTCTTATAGCCTTGAAGGTAGCTGTTCTTCCTATGAGAGAGGCTTCTGTGCTCCATGGACAAGATTTCTGCAGTCACCATGTTTAATCCTTTCCTTAGGAAACCAGAACTGAATTTCTCTTTGTCCAGACAGTGGCCACAGCAGGTTTCCAAACATCGCTTGGGGTGCTGTTTGTTTTTCTCTCTCTCTTTTTTTTCTTTTTGGTGTATGAACCCTGAGAGACTTTGCTTATATGAATGACAGAGAACAAAGTACCTCTTGGCCTTGCAAGGGCGACTGTCCCCTCAAGCTGTGCTGGGCCTCCTCTTCTACCATTACTAGTCTGTTTGGGGAACCCACAAGTGGTGATGCAGCGACAGCATGGTGATTCCTGCCCACTGCAATTCATTTCCCCAGCTCGGAGGACCTTGTTGTGCATCTTTTGCATAAATGGTACTCTGGTACTGCAGAAGACCCCTCAGGTTCTAGCATCAAAGAAGTTGAGGCTTCCGGGTTTTCCCCTGTGTTCAGTGAGTTTGGGGGCATCAAAGCGAGTGATCATGCCAGTTTCCTTTTAGCCTGATGCCCTTTGGGATTATGAAGTGTGCTTTCAGGGGGTGCTTTGAGTATTACTCGCTGGGGCTTGGAAGAAGTTAATGAGTGCCTCTGAAAGTGGCTGAGCTTCCTCAGTGATCCTGACACAGTCTCAAGTGCTCCGATTCTGACATATGTATATTCTTTTCAATCAGGCTTTCCATCAAAGCATTAGATACTGTGCTCTGCAAGTGCATCAGTGAGAAATGCATGGGGATTCTCCGGAAGCAGAACACATGGGCTTTTCTTGAAAATCCCCGGACATACCATGAGGGCATGTGTCTGCTGACTAGGTAAGAGCCTCGTGGAGGCCTTCTCTCCTTCTTGGGGGTGACTGTAAGCCAGAAACGGTCTGGATGGGAACCTCTCCAGCATATCTGCCTGGGGAGGCTGTCCTGAGTTGCCAAAGAAGACCGTCTGCATCACAGCAGCTGACTGTTGGAACCTCATACTCTGTCGCCTTCTTGTCTTCTTGTGTTGTGTGTGCAGTGTTCTCCTCCAAACTGATGTGGTCACGGTGACCACCATACGTGCTGTCTTGCCATGGCTGGACTCGCCATCAGCAAACCTGAGGATCATGGCAGCATCTTTCTTTGCTGAGGTAAGACAGAAGGTGGAAAAGGAAGGCTTGAGAGCAGTTGTCTTTGCAAGCTGCTGTCTCGGCCATCTCTTTCTCCAGGAAGATCCTAGCAGAAAGTATCCCAGCCATGCTGGAATCCATGAACAGTTACGCATGTGCCATGAGTGCTCAGGATCAATCTAATGCTAATGGTCATGGTGCTCTTTCCTAGCTGATGAAGGCGCCAATGCTTCAGAAGTGGAAGCTACTTCAGCCTGTCCGCCGTGCATTGGTGGACAAATCCCTGGATGCCAGCAGCACTGTGCGCCGGATGGCAGTGAGGGGCCTGGGCAATCTGGCCAGTGGAGCACCTGAGAAGGTGAGCATGAGCTTGCACTCACTACAGAAAGCTCCTAACCAGACAGGTCCTGGTAAAGAGCTGCACAAGGCTTACAGAAGCTGGACCAACCACAACAGGGAAATTCTGGTGTGTCTTAAGACCATGCTCCATTCTCCGACATCACTCTGGCTTCAAAGGTGCAACTGGAGACAGAGTGTGTAGCCTTGGGCTAAGGTGTGCTCTGGACTGGTTTCTTGCCAATTCTGTTCTTGGGAGAAATGGTAAAGAACTTCTGCTGTAGGCATGAATGGTGAGGAGCTCTTGTGTGCCTTCTGCTTTGACAGCTGAGAAAGCACAAGAAGGCCATTCTGAAGGCGTTAATGAGGGCCATCAAGGACGTCACCTCTTCTGAGATCGTGGGCGAGAGTTTGTCAGCTCTGGCGAAAGTGGTGGCAGAGCTGGGAGAGAAGGACATTGGAGTCACCTTTAAAGAAATCGCCCTTTATACCAAGACTTTCTTTGATGTCGTAAGTGAACGAGCAGTAGGTAACTCTTGTTTGAGTAGTCTGTGAGATCATCTGAAAGGTATGATGTGAGCAAGCACAGATGAGGACTGTTTGGGTTCAGGGAAGAAGCCTCATTCCTAGAAAAGCCTGAAGAGAAACTGATGAGACTTGGGATGATGTCTGCTGATTCCTAGCTCCATAGCGAGCTAATCACCTTTGGATTGCCCTTGGGAAGGAGTGAAGAAAGGCTGGACACTGAGGGAGGACGTCACCTCCCTTCACAGTAGTTCTCCATGTCTGGTCTAGCCCTCACAGGTTCTTTCATTGTCAATGGAGAGGAAGAGGGGTGTTGAGGGTCTCCTTTGCCTAGCTCTGTACCCTGGGTCTTTTCAGCATCTACCCTGGAAAGGAGGGCTTGCGCCTTGGACTGCCTCTTCCTCTCCATGGCCTCTACAGTCTGGAAGACTTGCTTAGATGCTCCTCGCAAATGGCGGGAGTTCACTTGCTCTGACATGAGAGGTGCCCATGCTGTGGTATGACAGACCACAACAGAGTCTTCTGAGCCGGAGTTCTTCCACAGAGCAGTACCAACTGGAATCAAGTATTCCATTTTGTAGAGCCTTTTGAATCTGAGGGGTTTTTTTTCTTTTTCTGAGGGAAATGGAAACTGACTGTTTACAACTCCCTTACAGGCCACCTGGAGGGCTGTCTCTGTGTGAAAGCCCTGAAGCCTTAGGAACGTGTGAGGCTGCCAGGTGGCTCTGAGTCTGGGAACTTTGGAGTCCAAGAGCTTCTAGGTTTTTAGCTCTCTGTCAGGTGCCAGTAAAGTGTTTGAGGACCTCGGAGACCAAAAGCCTAAGTGCCCAGTAGCTCAGGAGGCACGGTCCTGAGAAGCTGAGCAATGGACAAGGAAAGACTCAGCATAAGGCAACCCTTTCTTGATGCCAAATGGTGTCTTTCAAAGAAATGGATTCTCTTGATCCTCTGGCCTTGGACAAACTGCCTAGAACCATTGCTCAGGATATGGGCTCAGCATTTGGCTGGCCAGGAGATGTTTGTTTTGGGGTCCTAGGCAGCAACTTGGTGACTGGGGTTTCCTGATTGCAGGACGAGGCAGTCCTTCGTTCCTCAGCCTTCACCTTGTATGGAGTCCTGGCCTCCTCTGCCAAGAGGAAATGGAAATCTTTTCTCGGCAAAGAAATTACAACTTCTACGTGGACCAGAATTATGCTCCATCTTCAGGACCCAGATCCAGAAGTTTGCAATGTAAGAGCCACCTTTCACTTCTTTCTTCATGAGGAGGGTGCTACATGGTAACAGCAGAGCAATACTGGCCTTCCTGATAATGTCTCTGCATGGAAAGACAACCTCAAACTCTTCCAACAGCATTTTCTGTTTGAGGTGCAGGACAGTCTTCCCAGACTCCGCAGTGCTCAGGCCTCCAAGCCTTTGCTGACCATGTCCCTTCTGATCTCCCCTGCTTCCTGAGATCCGGGGCTTCTCCCAAGGGCACATCAGTTAACAGCTATCGTGCGGCGACAGCTCTCAGGCACCGATACTCTCTCTGGAGTGCCACATACCAGGCCAGGGGAACGATGGCTGCTGTTGCAATCCCTCCCCTCTCCTTTCTATAAATGGCGTTGAGTGAAACATCCCCCCCTCTTGAAAGAGAACAGCAGGGCTCAGCTCAATGAGGTCCCTTGAAAGGCACCTCGCTGGTCCTGGGGAGGGCTGAGCTGGGGCAACTCTCCTTTTCAGGCCTGTCGAAGCACTTTCCTGCTCTGCACTCCATTCCTGGGCCTGCAGAAGCTGCAAACCCAAGTTGCTCTGAACACCGAGAAGAGTGCAGAAGAGCTCCAGGAAGCTGTCTGCAGTCACCTGGTGAGTAAGCTGTGGCCCAGGGTGAGACTGCCTGGTGGCAGTGACTTTCCCTGGCTCAGAGACCTGGAGCATGGAGCGGCCTTCTGGGAAGTGGTAGGGTGGGAACTAGCATGGCAATGATGGGAACTGTCAGTCCCTTGCAGCCTCCGTCTCTTTCCTTCCTCTCCTAGTTCATCTGCCCTCTTTGCCAAGGGTCAATGGCAGGGCCTTTTCAGCCAAAGAACTCCTGTTTCTCTGTTTTCTACCAGGCCAGAGACATGCCAGAGCTTCTGCAAAGCGTCTATGACACCCTCCAGACCTACTTCTGGAGCTCGTGTTGGGGGATGCGGACTGCAGCCATCCAATTAGCTGGTAAGAGACAAAGCTGATATTCTCTTCTGCTGCTCCCTGCAAGAGACAGCAAAGGACAATCTCCACTTTCTCTGCAGTGGCACCAGGGACAGTCACCTGCCTTAGGAGGGTGGCAGCAGGAGGAATTAGTTACAGGCTGTAAAGGGGCTGAAGTCTCTAGCAAAGGCACAGTGGAATTAGTGCTCCACATTAGGCTTGGCCCCTGGCGCACACAGTTGCTCAGCTCTGCCTCCTGCTTCTGCCCAGGAACTTTAAAGCGGGAGGGACCCTTCTGGTTTGGTATTTCTAGCTTTCCCCTGCTCCCCAAAGCCTATCATCCATTGTCCAAGACCAGGAAGCGACTAGATTGGGAATTAGGGCTACCACAGGAAGTGCCTTGATGTTTACTTATTTGCATTGTGCGACTAGGTGTTATCCTGGAAAACGCAGACAGCCAGTGGCTGAGAGAGCACAGTACGAGTTTTCTGAGCACAGGTAGGTTACAGTTGCCCTTCCTGCATTCCATGGAAAGATGTCACCACCTTCCACTGCCCAACGCTGCCCCTTCTCTCTGGTGTCGTGCCCCAATACTCATCCTGGGTATGACTTTATGTCAGCTGCACATGGCCTCCGTGCTCTTGCATCCCCAGAGAGAGAAGCTCCTGATAAACTCTGAATGTCTTTTGGGTAACCGCTGGGAAAAGTCAGGCTCTTGAGAAACTAAGCTTTTGCACACATTCGGCCAAATGGCTGAAGTAGAAGAAGCCTCCTGGCCACTTAGAGGGAGATGGAAGACTCCTGATGGAGGAAGCTTTGGTGCCAGGAGAGAGCTTCTCTCGCTGACTATGTGCAGAAGGCCAAGGGTTTGCAGTGACAGTGTGCAAAGCAGACCACTCATCTCCCACCCTTCCCTCCCTCTCCCAGGACTGAGCCCAGGGAAAGCTGCCCAGCTTTCTCGAGTGGTGCTCGCTCAGAGAGTCAGGGACGGCACGACCGTTCGGTCCTGGGCTTTGGCAGTCATTTAGGAATCTGCCTGTGTCATTTTCAGCTCTCCACTTGTTCCACGGAGACGAGCATCCCAGTGTGCAGCAGGCAGCAGCTCAAGTCCTCAGAGACAACTGGGTGGAGCTCAGGAATCTTCGGAGCAACTAGGAGGTCCTCCAAAAACATCTTTGAGTGCAGAAAGTGAGCAGCGGGAAGGCAAGACAGGCAAGGCAAGAGCAGGCAGTCCACAGAGTGTTACCACGGAGCCAGTGCAATCAGCTGACTGAAATAAAACATTGCCTATTGAACAGAAATCCACGAGGTGCTTCCTTGGGGTGGAGGGCCTCTTGACAAGCCACTGGCCAAAGCAGGGCTGTTGTGTGCGTGGCCCAGCTGTGCTGGCAGTGTGCTTGAGCTGTGTCTGTATGGGGGGGAGCTGGAGAGGGCTGTGCGTCTGGAGCTGACCTTGAACACCGTGAGGTGGGCGAGTGATTCCAGAGCATATTTGTCTGTGGGGGGGGACTGCGTTCTGGCCAGATGGGGATTCGCTTTCTGGAGTCTGGAGTAGCAGCCTCTGGCCATTCCTGTGTGTTTTGGCTCTGCTTTTTACAGCCCCAGCCGTGTGGAAGTAAGGACTGACTGGAAGACCTTCTCCTCTCTGGTGCCCCTCCTTAGCCATGTAGAAAGCTCAGCAGAGGCCCACCAGTACTTCCAGCACCCAAGCCTCTGTTCAGAGGATACTTGTGTGTGTCGCACACGCAGGAGTCCTGTACTCCTCACCAAGCAAATGCCAGTCAGTAGAAAGAATGTGAGACAGCAGAGTACTGCTAGGGCTGTCTTTGAACGGTCGGGTCCTGCGGCTTTCAATGCAAAGCGATCTTCACAAAAGGGCAGAGAAAGAACAGGCCGTTCAAGAGGCTGCTTCTGAGTTTCTTTCAATTCCTGTTTAAGCATAGCAGTCTAAATGATAATTGCTGCTAAGTTGCTTAGAGGCTTATCTGAAGCCAAAGCTGTAGAGATGCTTTTTAAAGAAAGTAAGCAAACTGTTGTTGTGATAGAAAAGCCATATCCAGTAAACAAAGTAATGGTGTGTAGAGAAATCAATACAGTTTTAGGTGTGCAAATTCTTCACGATAGCTTTCAGTTTGATTCTTCTAACAGAAGCAATTGATCCATTATTTTTTAGTGCAACATTTCACCAGAAATTGTTTAACTATATTCCACCTACCTGGGAAGCCATATGCTGAAATTTCCCAAAATCTCAAATAGCAAGCCAGAAAAATGATCTTTCATTATGATCTATACCTCAAATACTCTATGTCCTTTTGTGATAATCAAGTAACTAACCTATAAGTTGAAATGTACATGATTAAAGACATACTTTTTGAGTAGAAAGAGCAGAAAGTCGTCCATCTCCTTCTTAAAATTCATTACTGTCCAGATACGACTGAAGAATTTTCAAAATCTCTCATCTTCAGAAGTATCTGAGAAGTTGCATGTGATCAGATTTTGATTAACATTTTCAATGTTTATTCTGTAGTTAATAGGGCCAACAATCATTTTATAATAATCTAACAGTTCCAGCACTGTCCCAAGGCATTGGAAATCTAGACTTTCACCAGGTTGCTGAGGATATTCACCCAAGTTCCTCAAATTTGAGAGAGTACCCTAAGCACAAGGGTGAAAACATTGTTCAGTTTTCCCATTGAAAATGCACAAAAATGCATCACTGTATAGCCAAGACCATAAGAGAAGGTAAGAGAGATCAGGCATTTATCTGAACAAGGGCTTTCCTGAGAATTTCTGACCTTATTGCTAGATTATTCCTATTTTATCCAGTACTGTTTAATATAAAATTGCATGAACAGTGCTTGGAACCATGCTACCTGATTTTCGTAGTCTGTATTTCACAGCTGATGACCACAGACTACTTATTAGACATTTCAGTGCTGAAATTAGGCAGCTAATTTGGTCAGATTTTGTTTTTTCTCTTAAGAGATTTCCATAGGTTATGTGGTTCTTAGTGACTGGCATAGGGTTCTTCCTTGTTAACAGTCTTATTCTCCTGGATACAAAGACTAGCAGAATATCACTGTGTTTCATACAAGAAATATTTACAGTTCAGTGACAAGTGAATTTAATCTTCATAGGCCACAGTCTCAACTCTAATAGGCATAAGCACCGCAGTTAATTGTTATTACAATCACTGTAAAATTAATCTGAAAAGCTCTAATCTATAAATTACAAAAGAAAAAAGAAACCCTGAAAAATGCTACCTGAAACCTCTCAGATTCCAACACTGGGCAGCTCAGAAGCTTATCTAATGCAACAACAGAAAAATAAGAAACTCCTTCAATCCCCCCCACCAACACATTCTCCTGCGGAGATCAACACTGACCATGATCTAATGAAAAATATTTTCAATAAATACCTCTGAAGGAGTACATCGTGTTCCTTACATTTAATAGATGAACAAAAGGCTGAAAATTTCTTAGAGCAAAGCTGTTCAAAACACAGCGATGGGGTCCACAACTTATGTAGTTCTGCATAGTATCACCGTATAAGAACAGAGTTTTGATAGCAGTATCTAGTACAGAAATAGCCTTTTAACTCAATTATTCACTCCAATTATTAGGAAGAAAGGGTTTTTGTTTGTTGTTGGGGGGGGGAAGGGAATTCAGTGGGGAAAAAAAAAGACAGAACAAGTTATGTTTGATAATTTGGGAGGAATTAAGGCTTTTTGAATCATGAAGTTCTCTGTGATTGCTAGCATGAATTAATAAATATATGTATAAATAAACACAAACAAATCTGTATTATGTTGGATTAAATGCTAGAAGGATATTTGCATGTGTCTTGGTCCATACAGTTCATTCTTGTCAGTAGGTCCCATTATATTAGTAAATGATTTTTATGTAGTACAAAATGAAATACCATTTCTTACTTTATTCCCTGGTTACACATTATTTGGGAAGGGAAAGATAAGAATGGTTCTGACAAAACATCTTTTTGTTGTGGTGGGACTGATGTAAATGAAATCTGTGGTACATCAGTACGTCTAGTTAATTAATGCTACGAATCATGATAAATTTTTGTTTATTTCATGCTCTGTTAACGTAAAGCAAAAGTAGCAGAAATGAGCTTTCCTCCTGTGTCAGAGAAGCAAAATTTAACCATGAATGCATGAATCCCCCAGGAACTAGCAAGAGCTCAAATTTTAAGTGCAGTAGGAGTCATGCTGCTTAATTCTGAAAGCAGCATATAATTCTATTGGTTTTGGTTGATACACGGTACCAATGATGAATATCTCTGGAAAAAAAAAATCGTTTGTATTCTAACACATATACTTTGCTATATAGGTACACGTTAATAACTGCATATGTTGATTCATATAACAGCTCTTAAAAATGTATAGAAAAAATGTGTTCTCATTATAAAAAGTTGTTGGGAGAATAAAATAGATGAATCTCATGAAATCATGAAGATTAAAGGTGGAGAACTATTACATCAGAAATATCACCATCATGGAACTTTAAGAGCCTACAAAATCTGTGAACAATATGGTGGAAAACATTTTTCTTTCAGTTCAATTAAAGATATGATGTCTTTAATAGTAAATGCAATTTAAAATACAGATTTCCTTGGAGAGATGTTTATATAAGCTACTTACATTTCAGGATTTCTCTCTCGTAAACTCTTATCTTCACAGAAAATTACTTGCATAAGGAATAAGTCATCACTAAAATCAAATAAAAATGCCATCTATTTTGGCCCCTGTGATGCTATTAGTCCACTGAAAGTTAAAGCCTACAGGTCTCTAAAGAAATTATTGTTCACTTCTGGTTAATCATTGCTTCCAGTAAGGATTTATTTCAATTTATTTTATGTATTTATTTCACCAAAGCGTAAGGGGCCATTTAATTACCTCTAAAGACTGTGTCTTTTTCTTGCATCAGAACAATCATCGGTTGTTTGCTCTGCCCTGATCTTATAATCGGATCATCACACCAGAAAAGCAGCCTCTGCCAGCTGCGACCAGGACTTTCAGAAATTACACCACTGACAGCCCTCTCCTGCTACTGTGAAAATTACATTTACCTGCAGTGCTGAAGCGCTAGAGTCATCTAACTAAATTTGTGTTTTACAATGTAGCTGTCTGCAGCTGAGCCAGTTAACCTTTGCTTACTGAACAGGCATTGGAAAAAACACTGTGTAAAACAGTGTAACTCACCTTGTTCTGTCCAAAAAACATATGAAATACATCAAATGAATCTAGAAGTAACGATTTCTTTCTATGAAAGGAATACAGTGTGACTGTGATAGGTGTAGATGTCTACACACAGGCACCTAAAGTTTAAATGGGACCCAGCCCATAGCCTTACTCTAAGGTTGTGGTGGAACTAGAGACGGCAAATGGGCTGACTCTGCTGAACTTACTGACTAATATAAACTTATTTCCCATAGAGCATCCTGACAGTTTAAACAAAGTTGCTTCAAAATGATCTTTTATGTTGTCCTGCAGGGTCACCCCAACTATCTTAAGAAGGGCAAGAAGGAGGATATGGGCAACTGCAAGCCAGCCAACCTCACCTTAAATTCCTGCAAAGGTGATGGAGTAATTAATCCTGGGTATTATTTCCAGCCATGTGAAGGACAGGAAAGTGACTGGGAGCAGTCAGCACAGATTTACAAAGGGGAAATAGTGCTTGATCAGCCTGATCCCCTTCTGTGACGAGATGACCGGCTTGGTGGATGAGAGGAGAGCAGGGCATGTTGTCTCCCTTGGCTTCAGGAAGGCTTTTGGCACTGTCTCCCATAATATCCTCATGGTCTTGATGAAGTACAGGTCAGAAAAGTGGATGATGGGACACAGTGCATCACCAGCAAGTTTGCAGATGATACAAAGCTGAGAAGAGCAGCAGATACATCAGATGGTTGTACTGCCATTCAGAGGGACCTTGACAGACTGGAGAAATGGGCAGAGAGTGACCTCACAAAGTTCAATAAAAGGAAATGTAAAGGCCTGCACCTGGGTGGTGGTGGGGCAGAGTAACTCCATGCACCAGGACAAACTGGGGACTGATGGGCTGGAGAGCAGTTTTGCAGAGAAGGACCTCGAGGTCCTGGCAGACAACAAGTTGGACACAAGTCAACAACAGCCCTCGTGGCAGAGGTGGCTGATATCGTCCTGAGCTGCATTAGCTCCAGCTCCAGCCTGAGCTTAACAGCTGCACTAGGAAGAGTGTTGCAAGCGGGTTGCAGGAGGGGATCCCTCCCCTCTGCTCAGCACTGCTGAGGCCACACCTGGAGTCAGGCTGGGTCCGGCTCCTTGCTCCCCAGTACGAGAGAGACATGGAGCTACTGGAGCGATTCCAGCAAAGGGCCACAGGGATGTTTATAAATATCTGATGGGAGGGTGTTAGATCACAGCATGTGTAGAAGAGTTTTTAGAGAATGTCTTCAACCAGAAAGACTCAGAACATATCTTGTATTTACACTCTCCTACCAGCACCGCTTTGTCTGCCTGTCCAGCTGCGGTGTCCTTAAATGATGGCAGCTACAAGCAACTTTTGCCCCTGGTCTCCAGGACTGGCTCTTTAACAAGTGTTGTTCGTTCTGGTAGAGCCCAGAGTGACCTGCCACTGACTGCCTCAGTGCGTGGTGATGCACATAGTTGTGGTACGATGCCGAAGTCAGCCTTGTTAGCAAGACTGCTTGTGTCATCAGAAGACAAACACACAGCCTCTTTAGTAATAAATCCAGACAACATGTTTAGTATTTTGATTCAGTGAATTATTCATATATATGACTTTTTCTGTAAGAGGGGAGTTGAGAGGTAATATTTCTCTTACCAAGCTTACAGCTGAATTAGTCACTCAGATCACTGCTTATCATCACTGGAGAGAAACTCGTAGAACACAGTTATTATTATCTTAAACATTTAACATTAACATTACCTATTCATTGCCTACGTCTCTCCATTTACTGTGAGGAGAGCTTAGTTTGGTTCAGCTGTAGACATTCTGCATTGCTTAAAACTGAATTAAGAGAAATAAATATTAGTCACATAAAATCAGTGGGACAATTAAGAAGCTTAGAGGTGAGCTGGTTTTTGTCAAAACAGTGTTCTGAACCAGAATTTTATGTTAGCTAAAAATACATTTGTAATTTTATTTGAGTAACTGGCTTCTACAAACTCTTTGGTGTCCATATGAATATATATGTTTGTGAATGCAAAAATAGATTTCTGTGTGTGTGCATGTGTGTATGTATAAAAATTCACTAAAATCTTCATTAAAGAATATTTTATTATGCTTTATAAATTAGTATATAGAGCTTATCTCACTGGGATTACTCTTAGTAGTATCTTAAATATTTTTCTCTCAGTAGAAATAAAGAAATAAAGCTTGGCTGATTGATAGCTTTTTACAGTATTAGTCTATTGACTTACAAGGCATCATTTCCTCCACAATTCCATCTTACTACACAATTGGACTTCTTAAACCCAATTCTTTCAAGAGTTTTTTGCCTACTACCTAACAGTTAAGAATTGCATGGAGAAGAGGCATGGAAAGGGAAAGGGGAAAGAGAAGGGGAAGTGGAAGAGGAGGGGGAAGGGGAAGGGGAAGGGGAAGGGAAAAGAGAGAGAAAGAGAAAAACGAGAGAGAAAGAGAGTGGGGACATGACAAATCTATGGAAGTCAATGGGATAAGGATCATGGATCTTCAATTTTTTTTTATAATCTCATTTAGCACCCCAAATAATATTTGCTGAAATTTTAATAATAAATGAAAGCTTTGACTTTAAGAAGAGTCTGGTACTGTGTGTCTTGTACAGATATATCTCAGGATTATGCTTCTAACCTGAACATTAATATTCATAGAGAACTCCACTGGTGTCTTATTCTGTTCTATTACTGAAGCAAAGAAAAAAATAAGAAATTATTTTTTCATTTATATTACTAAGCTTCAGTACACTTCTATTCATAGAACAGTGTAAAGTACCCTCAGGTACCTGAAAATGAGGCCTGAGAATTTTAGTTATCTGTTTGTATTTCGGGGCATTCAGTAGTAATGATAAACCATTATACTGCAGGATGAGCTGGTCTGTTAAAGACATATTGACATTCGATAAAAGTTGTCTTCATACAACAACTCTGAATAAAAAAGATTCTATGTTTATGACTCAGTACTTAAGCTCTTTCATAGTAATCGTAAATCTTTTTTCTGCTTTCCCACTATCTACTGAGATTTTTCACTTGAACATTCACCAGCATTTACAAATTGAATGTATTCTGTTCAGTAAGTTCAGAAACTGATTTAAAACCGTATTAGATGGCAAACGCAAGTAAGCACTAATATTGGAGGTCATCGTTGCTCTCATTGATTCACAAGTGCTATCTTGCTTATCTCTAAGTGATCAACACAGAAAATTCCTTCCAAAGTTTAGTCAGATTCCCTGGATTAAAATCATTCAATTAGAAGTATTTTAAATGAAAGTTATTAAGGTAAAATTCATTTTAACAGCAACACAAAAAAATCATGTGCAAATTCACAACTTTCAAAGAGTAATGAAGACAATTTAAAAATAATTTCTATTTTAGAACTGAGTCTAATGGATTTAATTCTGTAAATTTAGTGCAAACTTACAAGTGTTGCATAGGATAAAACTTAGCCCAGGCAGCTTACATTAGATTGTTGAACCCAAAGCCCAAGGAGAAAAGTTTTACTAAAACCTCCCAGGTAAAAAACAACCCTGTGGGAAAAACAAAGCAAAACAAAACCCAGAAACCGAAAATAACACTTGCCAAATTCAGAAGAACAGGAAACGACCAGTTATAGCTTTTGCTCTTCAACCAGAAAGGTAGACTCTTAAAGATACCTACAGGGCTTATTTTATACTTTTCTATTGCTCTGTTCTTCTCTGTCAATGCAGTACTCAAGGGAGGAAAAAACACTTACAATTTGTTTTTACAGAATCAATAACATGCCCATTTATTCCTTTTCTCAGATTTCTTTGATTTTTTTACTGTAATTTCTGTATGTTTCTATTTTTTTTATTCATCCAGAGAATCTCAGAGCCTCATTAAACTCTATAGATTTTCATGACAGATATGAAATAGCCAAAACACATTGGATTGACATTAGGTTTAAAGACAGGGATCACATGCCTAAAAGAGAATATAAATGTATCCTGCCTATATTCTCAACCACTTACACTTTTTTAATTTGCTAATTATGATATTTTGCCTATATGTTAACATATAATATTACTAGGATCAAAATAAATAATAGTGTTATGCTCAAAATCTTGTTTATGGGCAAAGAGGAAACATACCTTACATATAAAGCCAAGAATTTAGTGTTAATATAGTGGGAATCTTAACGGTCTAAATGCAGGATCGTTATTCGTCCAGAAGAAATTGTTACATGAGAAGAAGGGTTCTATACACCAAAAAAGCCTCAATAATAATAATAATAATAATACTGTTAAAATTGTTACACTTCAGAGTTTCTACTCTTTTCCCAGTATTATGTTCACCCTTCCGTTGCTCCGTAGGTCCTAGGTCTGTGGTTCATTTATGGCGGGATGACGGTGGGTGTTAGAGCGAGCTGTCAGCATCTGGGCTCCTTCGCCGGGAGGAATATGATGTTCATGGTGATGGTTTCCTCCTACTCACTCTAGGATTCATCTGCGGCTATTTTTATATGTTTTCTAGTATGCTTTTACATCATTCTTTCTTCATTGGTCTGCAGCTCTGTGTTGGATATGAATTTCTGGTGTTTGGGGCCTTTTACATAAGTTAAATGTGCATTTTTTGTTGTCCTGTTTGTTTATCAACCTATGGTTCTACCGTACAAAGATAAACACAAGTAAAATAAAATAGCCATCGCCATCCGGGCAGTTAGAAAAACTGCTGCCCCAGCTAAGCCGAGGGAAGCAGAGCTGCAGGCGAGACGAGTTCAGACAAAACTCGGGCCAAGCCTGACCAGCCTCAGTCCCGAGGCTGTGCAAACTCAGTGCGAAGCTTACGGCCAGGAGCTAGCAATGCCCATACTGTATTACAGGGTAACAGTAAAATCTCTCAAATTACAAAAATTCAGATTTGTTTTATAAAAACAAATTTAGACATCTGAACTGTCGACGACCACACATGAACTGGAAACTCGGAGTAGTTGAACGATAGGTGAGACAAGTCCTAAAGCAGCTGTCTTCTGATGTGTCTGACTACACTTAACCTAAATAATCTGGGAATTTAAATTGGTTCCCAAGTCTGGCACACACCACTTTGACCCATTTACTCCAGTGTTTGACAGAGACTAAACCTGGGTTCACCGCCTAGGAGGCAGCCAAAACACATCTAACCTGGACCAGGCGAATCCTTGTTTTCTCTCCTTTCTGTCACCATTCCCAGCAAATCTATGTACAACCCGAATAAGCAGCACATGCCGAATTTGGGTTCTGACTCAGGTGAGAGTCAGAATCATTTACCAATAGGTAAATGCAGCAGAGATAAGGCATAAGGATTCACATACACCACATGCTTTTTATGTTTGATATGAATATTACTCTTGTTTTTGTTATGCTCAAAATTATGATTATGGATAAAATTGAAACACAACTTTTATATTAAGACAAGAATTTATCAGCAGTTGCTGATTTTTGGAAGAGTTGAATTAGCTCGACAGTGGTGGCTGCAGTGATGGTTGTACGAGGCATCAGAGAAAGCTGGCTGAGATTTCTGTGAACAGAGGCATGTGCTACTTCTGGATTTCCATGAACGCTGGTGGTGCTAAATGGTGCACTGGTGTGAATAGACCTTATTGACATATCCTTGAAAACCAGGTAGAAATGTTTGTTTGTGTCACCTTTCTAGTCAAAGCTTGCACACAGAAAGCAGCCACAATTTGGTCCTAAATCTATCCAAACTATCTCAGAATTTAAGCAAAATCTGCTTTTAGCATATTTTTAATTGAAGAATAAGAAATTAAAATCATGAAAAGACAATGCGTATAGCTGTGCTAATGATTTTTTTTATAAATTCAGGGTGAAATATTTCAAATCACATTAAAATGAAATCAGACATGTCACATTTAAAATATACGTATATGATTTTCTGCTGTTTTAATTCATTATCAGTACACAAAACACAGAAAACGCAGTATGAATACATAGGATCCCAACACTGAACAAACAATATATCTGAACCAGCAAGAAACCCTGCTTAAAACACAGATTGCCCTGCTGAAGTCCTGTTAACCCCAAAATATATGTGAGATTTCTATGTCTGTAGCAAAAGGTCAGAAAAAGAAGAAAAGAAGGTGTGTTTTGACTAATACATTGACTTAAACTTTGGCTAGTGTGTCATTTTTTTGCTATGACATGTAGGGACTACTTTATCCGCAATCAAATTTCTTGAATGAAAATACAGTATGCAGGTGCTATAAAAAAAGAAATAATATGGTCAAAGTAATAAAAGAGGTAAAGTTCATACATTTGATTTGTTTCTCATATTGCTCATATTTACTTTATTGACCAGAAGGGTGCAATTGGTCAAGGGTTGTAATTTTTAAGCTCTTCATATTGATATATACATATTGTGTGTATATGTGTATATATACATATATATATATATCTATAAAAAATGTTGAAATGAATTTTAGCCTAGATATTATCTTCCTTGACAGCTAAGAAGAAAGTCTTTCCTTTAAATAGTGTTCTTCTCACATAGCTGTTTGTGGTTTGTAACACAGAGGTATACATGCACACAAGGGAAGATATTTAGTTATAGTGCACACAGGGCATAGTTTAAAGTGGGTTTAAAGAAGAGTAACATTTATTTTTGGTGGCTTTTTTCTTTTTTTGCCCTCCCATGAACATTTGGATAAACAGCAAACAGCTTATCAATTGTTGGATTTGTTGTGGCAAAAACCTGTGCCGTAGGGCTCTGCGACCCAAAAGGAAAGATAATGAAGTCGGTCAGTGAAATAAGATAGAAGTAATTGAATCGATTTTTTCAAGTAAAAAACAAAACAAGGAATCTGTAAGTCTGTTTCATGATTTTTGACTTTCTCTGAAAAGCCTTCAAAGGCGGTTATAAAGGTCAGGTATCTACACACAGTTAGCCATTTTTGGTAATCTGTGAAAATTTGTGGTTATTCTTAGGAGGAATCCTAGCATTTTTAATATGTCTGACTTTTTTTTTTGTCTGCTGATAGATGACCCAGTGTATTAGCGTTAACTCAGCATTTACAATGGAATGCAGTGAGCGTTTTTTGGGAGGGGAGCTGAGTCTGGGGGAAGGGAGAAAGGAGGGGCAGGGAGGAGGAGATTCTTATAATGAAGTTGTGGTGTTAAAGCTGAAAAGTTAAAGGTAAAATGTAACAGCTTGTCATAATTATGTTTCATATTGGCAGGTGTTCTGAACTTGCTGTTTGATAACTAGACATACAAATTTCAGCTCTTAAAGCTTTGCAGCCAATTTAAGGGCTCATTTATTTCACTGACAGCAAGATGTATATGTTGCCTGGCAGAGTGGATGTCTGGGGCCAAATCCACCAGTTTGTTGCTTGCTTGTCTCACGGGAAGTAAATAGTAGCAATTTTTCAGCATAGGCATACCAGCACAAGGTGTTTAGCAAATAAATGAGCATAAGATGACCTGTGGTGTCCTGAAATTACTAAAATTCATGAATAATAAAATGATCTATAGCTTGTTAGCAGAGGGCTATAGCAAAGGCTAATTTGCAGTCACTGAAGCTTTACAGGATAATTTGTAACTTTTGAAAATTTAATGACTTCATCAGCTTTTACCAGTTTTTCTTTTTACCAATATAATTGTCTGAAAGCTACCTTCGGCAGAGCTCTTCTGTCTAGATAATATCACAATCACCTATGTCATCACATTATGAATACTTAACGGACTTTATCTGAAGAACTACTTCTCTTTTCTTTTATCTTTCCTTTCATGTCTGTATTACGGTAACTAACAAAAATGTGTCTTTATCCTATGAAGACATACTTTTCATTTTGTTAAATCTTCTTGACATGGGAGACAGTTATAAGAAAAAAAATCAGTAGAGTAATGCAAAGGGAAGAGGAATTTAAAACATATATATGTTAACATATACATAAATACATATACATATTTGAGCAAACTATAGCTCACTGGAAATACACTGAAAGCACCCTAAAACAAGATCAAAGAAATCAGATGGAATCTTAAAGGGCTCTGCACATAACATATCACACATATTCAACAGCATTTAGTTACGGCTTTGCCAAGGAAAAGAGGGACCTGTGAGTTTTGATCCTCGATCACAGTGTTTATTTTTAATTAGATGAGATAGTCACTAACCCATGCATACAGAAATAATCAAGGGAACAGGGACCAAAACCACAGCTGTTGTCTCCTTCACCTGAAAGGCTGATCACTGAGTACGCTGTTCTTTCGTCCTTCCAGATTCAAACATTTTGAATTCTTTGGTGTCTTAATACTCGCTGTCTCCTACGTACATTACAGTTGGAGCCAGATTTGTGTTACCTTGGATATTGCTACATGAAAACGGGATGTAAGCCAATAGTCAGGCATACTTCAAAGTGAAGACTGTGGTTATGTTAAGCATTGCAGGAGTGCACACACTCCTGCAGCTTATAATTTGCTTTTCAAATGGTGACACTGTTTTAAGGCCTCTGAATTCTCTGTGTCACCTATCTCATAGGTTTCCTGGGCACATTTAGAAAAATATGCCCCTTCGCTACACTTTTGTGTGTCCCCTTTCTACATAAAGATCCCCACCCCTCGACGGGTATAAATATAACTACAGGTTGACGGCACCTTTTTCTCACCTAGTGCCATACCTTTGAGAAAGAAGAGATCCATCTAAAACTAGTGAAGAAAGTCCTATGCCAGGATTTATACGGGACTAACTCATTTCAATACCAAATGTACCTATCAGAGGAATGTTCCACCTGCAAAAACATACATTTCTATCAGGAAATATTTGAACGTTAATCTAGAAAAGCAAAAATAGAAAATGGGAGCATCCCCTGTGCAATCGCTACTTTTTTAAAAACATACTCTTAGTTAGGGAAGTTGAATTTTTAAACCATTAAAAAGTAAAGATAATTAACATCATTCACATAATACAGAGAAACAGCGATATTCGTCAGATACTTTTTAAAGTGCTTTAAGGGGATACTTACGAAGAGAATATTAGAAAAAGAGAAAGTACAACTGGAATATAGCAATATCTGGAAAATACAATTTAAGGAAAAGAGTATTCAAAGGAGGAAAGGGAAAGATAAAATAAATGAAATAAGTAGCTAGTGCACTTATTTTACAATTTTAATTCATTTTTAACCTTTGAACACTATTGAAGGCAAAAAATTGCAAAATTTATTCATTTATAGAGCCTTTTTAGTTTATTTTAGAAGTAGTTATTCTCTGACAATGCAGAACAAATCTCTCTTTTTAAAATATTTTTGATTTATGATTTAAAATTAATGACTTAGAAAGTATCATTCTACACAATATTTATATTGGTCTTCAAGTATTATATGTTGAGAAATCGCTGTATTATATGTTGAGAAAATATAAGATAGATCATGTGCAACAACGGGTTTCTCCAGATAACGGGCATCCTGAAGGAAACTTTACATAGGTAATCACAGTGACCTTGCTCTCTGTGGACAGTGTTTTTTGTAGTCAGAGCATATGGACCATGTACTTAGTCCCAGAACTTCAGAGTGGGTGCTTAAATCACAGTAAGTGGGAATTGCTCCTGAAAAAGGAGCTCAAATCACAGTAAGTGGGAATTGCTCCTGAAAAAGGAGCTCTTTTTTTTTTTTGATTTTGTTTTATCCCCATCTCTGTCAAAGCAGTGATGTATCCTTCTGAGTTTTCTTGGGTAGAGGAAAAAAAAAAAAGATTAGGGACCTTGATCATATCACCTTCACTAGTCTGCTACTAAAAAAAAACTGAAAAAAAATCCTATTTCATCCCCTTACCATGCTTCCCCAGGAACTTAAGCTCTGTGAGCCAAAGGTAGTAGAACAATGAAGCAGTAGTTTAATGTTGTTTTTATGTTTAAATAAATTATTATCCTCTTTCTTTTTTCTGTATCCCATATCTTTTTTGTTCTTTCAGGCTATGAATATGCAGATCAAGTACTCTGTCTTTCTCTTTTTTTCCAGTAGCAAAACCATTAATAATTCCGTATAGGATTCTGACTATTTGGTAGTCTAAGAGCAGCTGTGAATTGCCCAGAAAAGATCCACCCCTTGTGGACACCGTGTCAGCATGATACCCGGTGATGACAGTGCACCTGAAGTCTCTTTAGGCTTGAACACACCACAGGCACAGTGTGCTGGGTCTGCCTGTTTGGCTACAGGCTAACCTGGACACAGTTCGCTGGGAGTCTCTGAATAGTCACACACCCAGAAGGCTGAAACTTGTATACATATACATCTCTGGAAACCGTCTTTTTAGGTTGTACATACGCTATAACATTGCTATATGTCTTGGCTGCAGAAAGTATTTTCTAAATGTGTAAGGTTGTTGGATAACTGCATTCATTCTGAGCTTGCATGGCAAATCTCATATGCTCCATAGGTAGAGAAACAGCAATTAATATTATCTACCAGGATGAGAGAGAGACTCCTGCAGCACCGAGACTGAAGAATAAAGATATTAAATTTTCATACCATCTTAACACCAAGTAATGTTTACCAGCTCATTCAATCTCCTTATTCAAGGTCTAAAATGAAATAATCACTTTAACTGTTCATGGAGAATATTGCACAATTTTGACTATGTGATATATTCGTGATCTAAACCAGAATCCATTTAATCAGTTACCGAATCAAACTTGAGATCTAGGGTGGCTTTTCTATCGAGGACAGCGGGATGCGTTCCCGACAGAACTTTATCAAGGGTTCTCACCACAAAGGTCTGTCTTAGTTACTCTTTTTTGCACTAAGCACAGACAGCAGCAGTTCACACACCAGCACGAAGCCCGGCATCACAGCCCTCGGAAAGGAAGTCGACTGTGCCTGCTCGGTAACCCTCAGGTGGGGAGGTGGGCGAACTGCACCAGATAAAAGCATTAAAGCTGTTAACACTCTGGTCTGATCATTCTAATATGCAACATTCCAGCAAGTCAATTTAATGAGCTTAGTGCAGTAAGAGCAATTTCAGCTATTTTCACATATTTGAGTGCTTGAATGTGAGCTATATTTCCTTCTTTTATCTTTTTAATACACCTAATTAAAACTACACAGACTTGGTTAACTTTTTAAAATAGCCACTCTCTACAGAATACTGGGAAAGGAGCAAAATTAGTCAAGTATTTTTAGAACTGCTTGTGCCCTTAAACTGAAAATGTTATCATTTATACATCTGTGAGCAAGGATTACAGGATCAGACCCTGAATTACATTTTACTCATGCTTATCAATTGTTTCCAGACTATTACATACATGCTTTATCCACAGATTAGTTTAAAAAATAATCCTTTTTTTTACCTGATATTTTTACCTGATATTGTGTGGTTTAATGGCTTTGGGGGGGTGGTTGCAGGAAGGGTGGGACTCTGCGGGGCCCTCAGGGCAGGGGTGCCATCCCAGATGCGTAGGGAGCGCATAGGGGTGCCCCACGTGGCTGTCAGCTTGGCAGGAGGAGCCACGGGTCTCCCACCCCACCAGACAGGGTGGGGGGGGAGGGAGAGGAGGAGGAGAAGGAGGAGGAGGAGGGGGGATTTATGAGCTCGCAGAGGACGCCAGAGGAGGCAGCAGGGAACTCACCAAGGGCCCCGCATCCCAGACGAGAGGAGGCATCAGGCTGCTGTGCCGCTGCTGGAAACATCCAGACCCCTGCGCAGCGTACGAGCGCCTGGGGAGATGCCAGAGGCAATGGAGGACCCATCGACACATGCTGCACCGGGGAAACTCATGGCTTTAGGGCAGCTGTACAGGAGGGAGCAGGGCTCAGCGGGGGTTCCAATCAGTTGGTGCCCAGGTCGGCTGGTACCCACAGTCTGTGCCTGGGGGCAGGGGAGGCCTCAGGGTGTCCAGGAGCATCTGTCTTCTACCCATCTTCTTGCTTGCCTAGCCACAATTCTCAAGTAAATAACTTGGGGCTGCACTAATCGTATCTAACTCAAGTTGACCTTAACCCTATTTGGTCCAGAGGTTTTAAACTCCTTCATGACCTACCAGCACTCTCGGGCACGCCTATTGCATCAGGAGCCGTCCTCCCGCCGACGCCGTGCCCTAATCCCGCTCCGGGGCCCGCCTGCCCCCCCGCTCCTCCAGGCTGCGTCCGCAGGGGCGAGCGCACGCCCCGGCCCGCGCTGGGGAGGAACCGGGGCCCTACAGGCGACACACGCAAAAGGGAGAGTCAGAGCCGCGCTCCGGCAGACCCGGCGCCGCGCAGACCCGGCGCCGCGCGGCCCCCGGCCCGACTCCCCCCCCCCGCCCCGCCGCCTCCACGCAGCGACGGCCCCGGCTGGCAGGACACAGCCCGACACCCGCGGCCACCCGAAGGCACACGCTCGCCTCACCTCGCCTCACCGCGGCCCCCACATGCTCGACTCCAGCGCGCCTCTGCCCTCGCCCGCCGCCGTCCAGCCAAAACACCCGCCCTGCTCGCCGCCATCTTGCCCGAGCGCGAGGGGCGGGGGGAGCGCGAGGGGCGGGGGGAGCGCGAGAGGGGCGGGGGGAGCGCGAGAGGGGCGGGGGGAGCGCGAGGGGCGGGGGGAGCGCGAGGGGCGGGGGGAGCGCGAGGGGCGGGGGAGCGCGAGGGGCGGGGGGAGCGCGAGAGGGGCGGGGGGAGCGCGAGAGGGGCGGGGGGAGCGCGAGAGGGGCGGGGGGAGCGCGAGGGGCGGGGGAGCGGAGCGCGAGGCAGGCCAGACCCGCAATGGCCCCACCCTCGCGTGGTCGCAGCGCCGCGCTGCAGCCGGCCGGCTCCCGCGCGCTAACCGCAGCCCGCCGCGCCACCCCGGCGCTCAGGCCGAGCAGCGAGCGCCCCGAGGCTGCTCTGCCCGCGCCCGAGAGAGCGGCGGGCATCAGCGAGCAGGCGCTGGGGCTGCCCCGGGGAGAGAGCGCCGCGGAGCAGCTCCGAGACAGCACTGCCCGTCCCCGCGCCCCCAGGAAGCACCGAGAAGGAAAAGCCCTCTCGGGAAAAGCGCTCCCGGTCCGTGAGCACCGGGCAGGGGGCACGAGCGCGGCCCCTGCGCTTACCCGTCCCCGAGAGAGCGCAGAGTAGCGGCCAACGCGGCGACCGGCAGCGCGCACGTGTGCGCCGGCTGCCCGCAACGGTCTTCGTACGCAGCGGTGGCCGCCGGCGGCTGCAGTGCTGCCTTGTCGACACGCGAGGGCAGCCGTGAGCGCGCCGGAACGCAATGCGCATGCGCGCCCCCCCTCCCGCGTGCAGTGCCGCCTTTCAGACACGCGAGGGCAGCAAGGAGCAGGGCGCAGCGCTTTCCTGCCCCCCTTGCAAAATACTCGCTAGGCAAAAGTGGCTTGGGCTCCTCCCGAACGCTTACCTGGCTTCATTACTACAGCTATTAGGAACCGAAGTGCATAGCCTTCTAGAAAAGGGAACGACCGTCTTTTCAGAAC
This sequence comes from Dromaius novaehollandiae, assembly GCF_036370855.1. NCBI lineage: Eukaryota > Metazoa > Chordata > Aves > Casuariiformes > Dromaiidae > Dromaius > Dromaius novaehollandiae. The sequence goes on along the minus strand of NW_026991412.1, from coordinate 62,395 downwards.
TTCCTGCGACTCCCCAGAATTGTCACTGCCTTGCATCAGCAGCCAGCTTCTTCCAACCCAGCCGCAAGAAACATTTTGCCTTCCCGGCAGAACTTTCTGCTCCCCGGGGGGTCCAAAGGAAACCCGTCACTCACTACTGTCTGTCAAAACGTACCGGAAGCCCTCAAATACAGGACAAGACGCCTTCTCTAAGGAAGCTGACTACTAGGTCTGCTTCACGGCAGCTTCTCCCCAGTATCAGGGCCCACTCAATAAACAAAATAGGACGAGAGATGTCTTAATCTGCTCCAAGTGCTTTCGTAGAAGAGAACAACATCAAAACGAGGTATTATTGCATTTAGCCTCCACTACACGTGCTACCCCAGCGCCACTGTGACTGCTTATTAGCAATAGCAATTAACAACTATGATTAGTGGTTTGATTTTCTGTTAGTCTAAGTATCTGATGTTCTTGTACATGCTATATTAGATTTTTGTCACAGGAACAGTGAATAAACAAGAAGCCACTGTCTTACCATGTGAGCAAAATGAGAATTGTGAATACAGTTCTGTGATTAAACATTTGGGTGGGGGGGATGTCTGAAAGTTCCTGGCTAATGAATTCCCAGGAGTTGGCTGATGAGAAGAATAATTTAAGATTTCTTTAATTGATATTTTTTAAACATTTTAATATGTGGATCTAAATGGAAGTTGCTTGTAACTCAAAAATCAATTTTTATATTTTAACATTGCTATCTGTAATACTTGTACATTTAAAATATATTAATTGAAATGCACACTAACTGGAAAAAAGCTTTAGGCAACAATAATAGAATGCTGTTACTTTTTTTTTTACATTTGATTGGAAATATGCACAAAAATGTATTTCCATACACAGAAAAAGAAATTTTCCAGAAAATATGTTTACAATTTTATCTTTATTCACTGTCATATGAAAATTACAGTCACATAAGGTTGTCTTCTTGTAATCTATTGAGAAATACTCTATCTCCAGGGTATGGCATAAGCCTCTTTTTCTGAGGGCATCGACATCATGGCAGAAAAGAAAGAAAGAAAAGAGCCCATCAGCCCAGGTGACCACTCCATCTCCGGTCGCTGGAAAATGCCAATTGAACAGAAAAGGAGGTGTGAGAAGACACGCAGATACCGTCCATACTCCTGACCACTCCAGAAGTAAGACCCACGAACGAGTGACTGAGCGAGATGGGGAAAAGTGGCTTTGTGGGAGGGCAAGGAGCCTGCTCCTGAGCCCGTGCCCACCTCTGGTGCCATCCCCCAAGGGAGGGACTGCCTGGGACACCAGCCCGCAGCGGTCAGCAGACGTCTGTGAGGTGTGCGTGGGACGCGGGGGTGTCACAATGGCCTTGGCTGCCCGCCCGGGCGTCTGGGGAGGTGGGGTCTTCAGTGGCTTGCTCCTTCACCTGTGAGGAGGTAGCTGGAGCGAGCACTGCTGTCCGGAAGGAATTCCTTCTGAGATGAAGAGATTACGATTGTGGTGGGGTAAGGGCCACTCCTCAGTTCTTTATGGCAGGCCCACAGAGCTCCTCCCGTTCGGGGCTGTCCTCTGCTCGATTTCTAAATGCCTGATCTCGACCTGGATCCTCCTGCTGTGAACTTCTCACCCAAGGAACTCATCCACAAAATCCCTCGGAGGGAAGGGAAAGGAAGCAACCAAGGCAGAGTCGTTTTTCTGCTGTGTCTCCTCGGCACACTGCAGACAACTTTGATGCCATCTACCAGACGTCAGGCCTGCCTGCCTGAATCTGGTGGCTCCAATACGCCCACCTTTGGCTGGGTAATAGAGGCACCTGCTGCAAACCAGCTGGTCTTCTGGTGTTAGCAGTGAGGGGAGGAATTTCCCTGAAGGCTGGGGAGCCGTTTGACCCAGCCTGATGCTAATACCTGAGGGCAGGTAATCCTCAGCTTGTTTCCTTCCAGGTCGCTTGACTAAAAGAGCTTCCCGGGTGAGACCTGAGGAGCCTGAGGATGGAGGCGTGGATGCAGAGTCTCCTCCTGCAGCCACCAACACCTTGCCTGGCTCTGTGGTCTCCTTTCTGTGCCAACTGCAGGAAAATGAGGTAAGGGAGTGGCAGTTTCAGTGGATTCCGCCTGAATTCAAGCACTTGGATTCCGAACGTGCCTGGCTCAGGCACCAGGGGATGTGCTCTTGCCACATGGTAAATGCACTCTCCTGCAAACACCGCATCACAGAAATGCAATTTTTGCCAGTCATTAGGAGACAATGCTACTGCACATCATCCTTTCTCACAGAAGGCAGGAGTGCAGTAGAGGACACGGCCAACCTTCTGGTCATTTGCTCTCCCCAGGCTTCCTCCTTTTGTCGACATATTCTCTGAAAACTTCCTGAGCGCAGCAGTAGTCCTACACCCACCCTAAGCCCCCGGCCACCTCTCTGTCTGGGCTGCTGTCTGCGGCTCCGACCATGCTTTGATCTTTGTCGACTTCTCAAAGACAGTGAAACATAAACATAATTTGAGAACCAATCTGTGCAGGGAAGGCAGATCTCCCGGTATGATCCACAAAAGTTACCCCAGGAACTTCCCTAAGGAGCCGGGGGAAGCCTGTGAGTCAGGCCCTACCAAGGAAGTCTGGAAATGCCATTGTCCCGTGTATTCCTTTTGCCCCCGGCACTTTGTTTGGTCTAGAGGAGCTATGAGCTCTTTGGGGCAGCAACTGTGTGGTTGCAGAATATCCAGCAGAGTGGAGGGAGCTGTGAAGTTGGGGAGATCCTTACCAGAGCAATGGGTGGATCCTCCGTTTGGCGAAACACTTCCTTGTGAGGCTGGTCACTCAGCTACTTTCTAGGACTAGATCCTCGAAATGGAGCTGTCTGCATGATGCCGTTTGGGAAGGCTGTACGGACCAAGTGCTCTACGACATCCTGGTCATCAAGGAGAAAGAAGTTCAGATGTTCCCTGTTCTGATTTGTCCTCAGGGTAATCGGGTAGAAATTTACCAGGAACTGGGGAGAATCCTCCAGGAAGATGGCGACCATTTGGAGAGAGATCTGTTAAGCCAATTAATAACATTGGCTTCAAGGGATTTGAGAGTGGCAAGCTTGTTCTCTTCGAAACTAGTCAAAGCATCCTGCCTAGAGCCCTGTTGTCTGGAAAGCTATAGCATGACACCAAAGATCTCCCCTTTGCCTTAAGAACCAATGACAGTCCCCAGATCCCACTATGGGAGACTCTTCCTCAGGGCAGCTGACTCCTTGAGGGAAAGGGCCATATCCAGCCAAGCTCTTGAGCAGGTGCAACCTCTGAAGTAGCTGCCCTGTGTAAAGTGGCACTGGGCCTTTGGCTGCAGCTGAGGCAAGCAGGCCCACGACTGCTGTAACAAGCATGTCTGTGCTGAAGGGAAAGGCTCCAGGCAGGGAGGCAGAAACTCAGCCTGCTTCCACACGGTTGGCCATTGGATTACCGTTCTTAGGTAGTCATCCTGCTTTGAGGAAGAGGCATGGCGAAGTGCCAGTCCCTTCCCTGCTGTACCCAATATTCCATCTGGCCTTCTGTGTGGAGCGTGTTCGTTGCTGGAGCCTTCTGGGAGCTTCTCTGTTCCTATTCTCCCGCTGTCACAAAGGGAAGGGAGAGGCAGCAGTAGCACAGAAGGGCAAATGGTCAAACTCTTTCTTGACCAACAAGTTTAGGACTGCTGAACTGCTTACCTTTCACAAAGGGGCAAAGCGGTGGCAGCCAAACAAGGCAGGGAATATTTATCACTGATGGATCTCTCTGGAGAGATGACGTTTCTCTCACTCTTCCCTTCAACATGGAAATGTAGAGCTGAAGTCATACAGCCATCGTTGGCTAGTTCCATCTGCCCCGCTGCCTCAGTCTTTCCTGTGTTGATGGTTTTCCTTCATGGTCCTTTTGTAGGGTGTAACGGATGTCGTGCAAAGAGCAGCAAGTGACATCCTGGTCTCCCTGGCCCGCTCTCACTTCCTACAAGTCATGGAAGAGCTACAGCGTCATCTGAAGCCTGTGGAGGATATCCCTCAGGAATTTGTTTTTATAACCCTCAGCAAACTGGCCACGAGCTATGGTACGGCAACTTGGGCTGCATGCTTTGGTGCTGGCTTCTTTGAGCAGCGGGAGAAGGGTTTCGGTTGTTGGAATATGGGAGGGCTACAGGGTTATGGCTTCCACATCTTTTGCTGCCTGGGAGCAGTCGGAAGTGGTGGCTTTGTCCCCTGAGCTAAGTGCCCTAAGGATGGGACCGTGGGAAGACCCAGCCTAGCGGAGTTCTGCTCCACTCTGCTTCCAGTCCCACCCTGAAGGGCTTCCCTGCTCCCATCCCTCGGGGAAGGGCACCCTTGCTGAACAGCTTTCCTGACAGCAGGTTGTTTGCTTTCCCTCTGCCCTTCTCTGCAGCACTGAGCTGCATCCCGTTTCTGGAAATGACCTGGAATGTCATGTACACCATGCTGGGGCGAGTACAGAGCAGCAGGATGAAGCAAGCCTTCTGTGCTGGTAAGTGTCCACCTCTAGTGCCAGGGCTGCACTGGGATGCAGAGGGAAGGGGAAGTTAGTGAGCGGCAGTCGGCACCCAAGTCTCTTCTCTCTCAAGCTGCTACTGCAGGTTCTGAACCTCTAGGGAGCTCCAGCCCTTTAAAGCTCCAAACAGTCTGTACAACATAAAAGAATGTCTAAAGCTCAGGAGATGGCTGTGGCCAGGAAGGGAATGGAGTTGTTGGAGTTTTACTACTCAGCTAATTTTACTACTCAACAGCTAATCTTGGAGGGGGGAAAAAGGACTAGCAGGAACAAGGAGGAGAAGAGGGAGGAGAGAAACAGCTTAGCATTTCAAGGAAGGCATTTTCAAACATTTCACGCCTGCCCCAGAACCCAAAACTGCTCTGGAGCTAAGTGCTGATGAGCATGGGACGGCAGTTTGAGACAGGCTGGAGTGATAATGCAAACTCTTCTCTCTGGGACATACTTGACAGAGTGACCTTTCTCCCCATCTTTCATGCAGTTCTGGAAACGTGGTCGAAAGGGGTGACTGTTTACTTCCAAGACTGGGCAAAGTGCTCCTTCCCTCGAATAGGGGAAGCCCAGCTTTGTGAGAAGACATACCCTTTCTTCTGCTACGTGGTCAGAAACTGGCTGGACTGTGAAGAGAAGGAGGTGAGACTGGCTGCCTTTGTGGCCCTTTAGCAGCAGCAGCTGCAATGCTGGAGTTCACCTGTCTTTCTGGGGAACAGTGGTGTCACGTCAGGAGAAGTGCTTTCCAGGGAGGAAGCAGGTCGTTGAGGCGTTGTCTAGAGCTGGGAGCCTGCTGCAGCTCGACAGTGTGGAAATGCTGTGGGCCAACAGGCAGTGTGCCTGGAGTCCCGCTTTGCAGCCTCGCGATGAACTAGTGAGGCCAGGCCGGGTCTGGAGAACCGCCGCTGGGAACCAGCCAAATTCCAGTGGCCTTTGAGCCCCAAGGGTCTTGGGTTTAGAAGAGGGGAAATGTTCTCTCTCTTCTCGAGCAAGACCGTTTCCTCCAGAGGAAGCTGGGAAATGGCCGTCTTTGGGAAGGGGGAAGTTTGTGTCTGGGGGATGCTGCCTCCTAGAGCAGAGCTTCAGTCGGAGCAAACAAAGGTCTTCTGTCTTCCTTGTGTGCAGCTCAAGGAGGACATCATCAGGGCTGTGGCAGCTATGATGGGCCTCCTCCTTCATCAGGAAGAGTATCAAGGGCATGTGTGCGACCAGCTCTGCTGGCTCTTGGACCAGTATGAAGAGGTCCAAGATGGTTTTCACGTGACCAAGGTGAGGTGTCTGGCAAGATACGATGTGGCTGCATGGGTCAGGGTGAGTGTGTGCTGGGATCAGGGAGCTGTGGGAGTTCCTGGAGGAGCTGGGAACCTGTTAGAGAAGAAGCCAAGACAGTCGCACACAGATGGAGGGGGAGGCTTGATACTGCCTGTTTTTTCAGGGCAGAGAACAGCCAACTGTGGAGGCATGCTGTCCTGTGTTAATGAGCTGCTCTCACTCACAAGCCACCCTCTCGTTTTCACTTTTTCTTGTAGCGTCTCAGGCATTTCTTGGAAGCTGTGGAGAAAACTGAGCCCTTTATCCCCAGGGAAAGAGTTTTTATCATCTGCATTGTTGTGCACAACCAGGTAAGCAGGGGCTGAACATCTTGCACTTCCCTCTGGGTTAGCAGGTCTGCCTCTGGTTGGCAGGAAAGACCCATGGGGTGGCAGGGCAGAGTTTCCCTCCTTTGGGCTTTTCTCATACCTTGCAGTCAGGTCCATACAGCTGTTGAGGCCCCCATTCCGGCCAGGTGCCCACGGACTTTTCCAGGGCTGCTTTGCCTGGTTCCAGGGACAGCTCAGTTCACAAAGGAGTTTCCTGCTCGGGCAGAGAGCAGGAGGAATCTGGAGCCCAGAGAGCTGAAGCTGAGCCTTGGAATCCCAGCCAGCCCTTGTATCCTAACGGCCTTTTGCTGCTGCGGAACTGACTGGAACTCAAAGGTTGCTCTTGCCTCTAGGGCGTAGCCTTTGTTTTGGCTGTGGGTCCCCTGTCGTAGGCTCAAACTCCCTCTGGAGCGTTAGAGTGGAGCTGACAAGACGCTCAGGAAGGTGTTCATCTCTGACTCCAGGATCTAGAAGCTGTCTGTCAGAGCACAAGCTCATCTCTGGCCTCTCCGTAGAGTTCCAGAGAGACAGAAGGGTGGGGGGGAAGCAGAAGACAGCTTTGAGAGGACAGAGCACTGTCCTTCTTGAATGGCATCTTTCCCTGTGAGTCCCCAGGGAGACAAGACCTCATAGGAGCGATTCTTTTCAGTCTCTCTCAAGACTGATCCTAAAACGTACCTCATTCCCACAGCTCTCGGATGTGACCAAGAAGCACCGCATTGGCCATAAAACAGAGCTGTGCCACTGCATGCTGCTACTAGGTAAGGAGAAAACAGAATTTGGCTGTGGTTTCTTTGAAAGCTCTGCAATGGGAGAAGAGCTTGATTGTTAACCTAGAACATGATTTCTTCCCTCCAGCCCGAAGCTTCCCTGAGGAGACCATGGAGTTTCTGTACTCACAACTGGAGGCTGAGAACGAGGCTTCTAGAATAGCAGCCCTGTCTCTGCTGAGATTCTTTGTTCATTGTGACTGTAAGTAACACTAGGAAGAAAATAGGAGGAATGATGTACTTTGGCTGAGGGACTACGAGCAGAAACAGCCAAGAGCTGAAGCCATGAACTGCCAGAGCCTGATCAGAGGAGGTGTTCAGGCTGTGCAGTTGGGCTGTGGTAGACCAGACTCCTCTGCAACCTGAGTGCACAAGAAGTGCACACTCCCTGAGGTATCTCAGAAGTCGCCCGAGTCCCCTTCAGCTCTGAGAAACAGGCCAGCAGCCTTGTCAAAATCCATGGAGGGCACACGCTTAGTGTGGACCAAGCACCTTACCATGTTTCAGCTGAGAAAGGGTGAAGCACAGAAATGCGTGGGTGCTTACAAAGACTATGTTACCCAAATGAATTGTAGTCTCCAACCGTATCAAACCCAGCCGAGCAGTCTGTCTGGATAGTTATTGACCACGCTTCGTCAGGGGTGACAGCTGAAGCTCAGTAACACTCCGAGCATAAAGAGTAGTGAATTCCAGTGTGGATCCCATTTTTCTAACTCTCTGTGTTAGGCAGTCCCTGTTGCTCCTGGCTTCTGCTGCTTCCCCTGAAGTCAGATTTTGGCCCCGTGCTTTCTGTCTAGCTGTCCATGAGAAAGCAGAGACATTTTGACAGTGCTCTTTTGGAGGGGTGGGCTCTGCCTCAACGTACCTGTACTTCCTTTCAGCAATGGCGATAAGAAAGAACATGTTCCTGGTTGTCAAGGCAGTGGAAACTGTCTTTGGAGACCACCGGAGTAAGGTGAGGTGGCTGGGGAAGGGATGGTAGCCTGATGAGTGACAGGGGAAGCATTTCCCTACGCAGTTTGGATCTAGCCTAGGCATATGTTTCCTGCTTCGGAGAGAAGGACTCATGGTTACTCTTGTTTGCAATCTCCTCCCCGGCAGGTGAAGGTGGCTGTTCTTGGTTTCATCAAGGAACTGTTCAGCTCTGGTGTCGAGAACTGTTCGGCCTGGGGTCTGGTGGCCTATGTTTTCAGGGAGTTCAGTCGGGCCACCAGCAGACTGGTAAGAGGAGAATGTGACATTTGGGGCTTTGTTTTGTGCCTTTTGTCCACTGACTACTGCACTGAGCTTCCCTGAAAATGTGGAGGCCCCCAAGCAGCAGCCCTTGAGTGCCTGGTGCCATGACCTCATCAGCATCCCAACCGACTTGAATCGTGGGTCTCTCTGTTGCTGTCAAGGGTGCGGCTGTGGTGCTACACCACCATGTCATGCAATGGGAGGCACCGTGGGAGAGTAAGAAAAGAGCAGTGGTGCTGCCAGGGATTTCAGCAAAACTGCTTGGCAAAAGCCACCCTGGAAAAGTGGATTCTCAGCAGGATACAAAGGTGGACAAGTCTTTTCTGAACTGCTGATGGATGATCAGCAAAAGACAGAAATTGTGGGCTAAGCAGGACAAGCCGGAAAAGCTCTCCAGTTCTTTCCTTGTCCTCCATATTTCTGTCCGAACCTGTCCTGCCCTCCATGCAGTGCTTTCGGGCCCTGTGTGCTTTCTGGAAACAAAGGGACCACAGGCACCTCTTTCTTAGGTGTTGCCAGCCAGGTCCACAGGGAATGACTCCTTGTAGGTGGCTCACCAGAACAAGGACTTGGTGAAACTCTTGGCTTTGGCTGTGCCTTTCCTCTTGTTCAGTCATTTGCTGTGAGGCTCCTGAAGGCTGCATTTGTAAGGAGAAGCGTGTCAAGAACTCCCACCTCCTCTTCCTTGTCCTTGGGGCCAGTTCTGCTCTCCTTTCAGTGCAGGAATTGAGCAGAACTCCTCTGAAGAGCGTTTCTTTGGTGTCATTAAAACAGAGCTCGGGCCATTGAGCATCTGCTGTCGCGAATAAACCATTTACCCCCATTGGTTGGGTAATTGCAAACAGGCAGTTGCTCTCTCTGCATTCTGTGTAGTTTTCCTTGCAGTCCAGGATGTGACCCCTACTATAGGATTTCCCATTGTCTTACCTCAGGTGACCTGTGCTCCCAAAGCAAAAGCCAAGTCTCCTACTGAAGCCTCTAGCCTCTTCCTGAAGAAACAGTAGCTGATGGGAGTGTTTTCAAACTTGTGTCTTGCAGGAGACAGGAAACCTCTCTGAGAGGGAAGCAGTGGCAGAGACCGCGCTTCAAACTCTCTGCTTACATGTCCTCGACACCCTGGACGTCTCAGCAAGCGGCATGACAAGAGTAAGTCATCCCACCACCTGGTGCTACTCCTTGCCTTGAGGATACCTTCTTCTAGCCCTCCCCCTCCCTGCTGACAAGCTCTTCCGAGCACGGGGCTACCAGAATGTCTTGTCGGAGGAGAGGGGAAATGAAGCCTTGTGAATAACAGTCCAAGAGATGGGCTCAAGTGGGGATTAGGACAGTGGACTAGAAGGAAGAGAGACAGAAGAGAAAGGGTGGGAGAGACATGAAGTAATGCCCTGGAGAGGGCTAACAGTGGAGGGGCTGGGTCATAGCCACAGAGGACAGCCACTATGAAAACAGGAGTTGAAGGGATGGAAAGAATGACGTGCTGAATTGCTGTATTTTGCTCTGCAGCTCCTATGGCCAAGGCTCCTCCAGTTCGTAGTGCCAGCTCAGTACACTGGCACTCTGGTCCCACTCTCCCGCTGCCTCAGGGAGCTCGTGGAGAGACAGGAGAGAGCAGAAGAGAAGGAGGAACCCAATTACCTGTGCTACCAAGAACGCGGTAAAAGAGAGAAACTTCCAAAGTATTCTGTCCTGCTCTGTCAGGTGGACAGGCTGAGCCTGTGTGTGTCTCTGTCCCCTGGCAGACCCAACTGGGAGGCTGGGAAGAGTGAACAGCACAGCCTTGCCCTTCTGCTAGGTGACAGGGAGTCCTGCCCTGTATTTCCTTTGTGGAAATTTCCTCTGCATTTCCCAGAGAAAATGCTTTGCTCTTCATTTCTCAGCATTCTCCCTGTAAAATGGAGGACTCCTTGCTGGCAGTGCTGGGGAGTTACCTTCCTTTCGGCACGTTAATTGCATGGATACCCTAAGATGGGAAAAGCTGGGGGAAGGCAAATTTATCAGCAGATTATCAGGCCCCTTCAGTCCTGTCCTGGAGGCTTTGCCTGGGATGGACGGGTGATCATCTTGTGTGGGACTTGGCCTGCTGAAATGGATCTTTCTTTCTCTTTCCAGCCAAACTGCCAACTCCCCAGGCTCTGCTGGTACGTCTCCTGGTGAGTAGTTGGGGACTCCTCGGGGCAGAGTTTTCCTGATCAAGGGAAAGGGGGAGAGCTCCGGATGGAGACTGCTTTCAAGGCAGATGCTTGCAGCCTTCAGGGAGGAACAAGCCTGCTGGAGGGCGTCTTGCCCTCCAAGGACTGCCTGGGCATTCCCAGTGTGGACCTCTCGAATAGCAAGGACGCGCCATTCCTCAGGGAGGCAGTGCAAAAAGAGAAGCAGTTCTGCTGTGTGCTGCCTGCCATGGCACCTGCAAAGCCCCTCTCCTTTCTCAGACAAACTGCTGTTCCTCTGTCAGGCTGGAGCTCTAATTCTCTCTCCTTCCCTCTTCCAGGTGCTTGCTTGCTCTCCTTATGAAGGAGGTGGCCATGGAGCTGTTGCCCTGCAGCTGCTGAAGACCCTTCACAGGGCAATTCACAGAGCGGTGGGGATTCCCTGGATGGCCCAGATCCCTTCCTTGCTGCAGTACCTTGAAGGTAAAGTGTCCGCTGGGAGGGGATTGATTTGAAGAGGACAGAAGGGAAGTCAGGAAAAGGCAGGTCCCCAGAGTGCCTGAGGACAACGGAGCCCTTGAGTGTCTTAAAGCTGTCTTGTTCTTCATCCCTCCCAGTTCCAGGGAGCTGGAACTGACAGCTGAGAGAAGTAATGCTCCTGAAATAATCTGATCCCTGTGTGGGCTTTAGCCTGGCATATTGCATCAGAATGGCAGGCTCTGGCAGCATCCTCCCACCCTTGCTTGGACAGTGTTTGTGAGTGGTTACATTCCCCCTTGAGGAGATTTTGTGGCACTGCCCTCTCCTTGGAAGCTCAGAGTCACCAGTCGAGTCCAGCTTGGCAGTGGCAGTTCTCTCTTGCACTAAGCTCCAGCTGGTTGTGAAAGGCCCTTCTGCCTCATTTTTCTTCCTGTGAGGAAATAGACAGCTGCTTTGACCAGCAGTCAGTATTCCCCAGCGTTGATTCCATGGTCCTGAACAAATGGGACTTGGACATACCTTATGCATTTGGACTCACAAAGGGGCTGGTGGAGTAGCTGCCTTTGAGCCCTGACAGAACAGGTACATTCTGGGAGCTGGTAGCCTGGGAATGCTGGACTTTTTGCTTCCAAAGGAGACGTGTGGATGCTTCTTTTGGGCTCACTGTAATCAGATGACCTGCTGTTGTGTCCTCTTGTTTCCCAGGAAAAGATGAGAGCTCCCTGGACTATGCAGAATGGGAGTGCCGTCTGCTGCAGGTACAGAGTTCTTTTATGACAGCTGGGAGGTGGGGTCTTGGCAGTGAGGTTTTGGGCAAGCCTGTCCTCTCCCAGAACTTGGGCCTGTTGTCCTAAAAGCGCCACTGCCTCTTTCTCTATAGTTTCCTGAGACCCAGAAGGATCTTAGCTGCATATTGGAAGAAGGGTCTGGGGCAGATTAAAGGGGTGGGAAGGGAAGATGGATTATCCGTAGTGTGAGCTGTCCCCAGACACCTTCTTGTTACACTGGAATGAGAGAAAGACCTTGACAAAACCTGAGGAAGCATTTGCTTCACTTTTTGTTTTCTCCATAGTTCCTGAGAACATCTCTGGAAGCCATAAAGAATGAGACCTGGAATATGAAGCTGAATGGCGAGTTAACTCAGCAGATGGCCCACTATCCAAACTTTTCCAAGGAGAAGGTTGGTCCTCTGCTAAGACTTGGTCTTTACTTTTCTTCCTTGAGAGGTTTGGTGGCAGAGCCACAGGATGCTTCTCTCCCTGCATGGTTTTTTTCAATACAGTTGCTTTTCACTGCTTCCTATTCTCAGCCCTACATAATGTCTTTTTTTTTTTTCTTCCTTTAATTCTCTGTATAGAGCTGGTAACTGGATTGGGCCAAGAAATGGGCTGTTTTTGTAGTCTTGGTGCCTTGGCTGTCTCTTGGTCCTTGAGATGGGGTGGTAGCTGGGTGTTCCGCTTCTCCAGTGATGACAGGTTGCTGTGTTAGCAACCTCTTCGTGCTGGCCTCTTCTCTTTCAGAATTTCCTCTATAAGGCTGTGGGGGGAGCACTGGCAGCGTCTCAGAACATCAGCTACATTGAAGAACAGCTGCAGAGCTACTTGGAAAGAGTCAGACGTCTGGAACCTTCTGAGAGAGAGGTGGGTGCTCTCTATCCCTGCGCTCTCCAGTTTTCCCTCGGCAGCTTGGATCTCGTTGCCTGACTTGGAGCTTTTTCCTGCTGATTCCCTCAGGCAATATGCTTGAAAGCTTGAAAGGGATGAATGTGTGGGATGGAAACAGACTCACTCTTTCCCTTGTGTTGCAGGGACCGATTTCGGTGTTAGCATCCTCTGCTGAGGGCCACTTCGACCTGGCCTTGAAGACAGTCCACGACTTTGCTGCTGCTGGGGAGAATAGGAGACTTCCTAGGGTCTTCACCCTCCAGAAGGTAAGGGAAGCAGGTTTTCTCTGTTGTCTTGGCTTTCTTTGCTTGTGTAAGAACTGCCGGAAGCCTGTAGCCAGGAGTTCTGGTGCTTCAGGCGTCTTCAGGACAGATCCCATTACAAAGTCATGGATCAAAATTCCCCAGCAGTGGCAACAAACAGCAACTGGCCATTGGAACAGTGTTGGGTGTGGTTTCAGTTCAGCTGGCAAATGGAAATGAGGGATGGTCAATGGGCAGTGCTCAAACTCCTGGTGCTGTCAAGGAAGGAGGTTCTGCACTTCAGCCCTCCTTTGTCTAAGAGTTCCAGCTCTTAGACACAAGAGAGGGAGACAGTGGGAGGGAGAACAGCTCTCTCCCAGAGAGTTAACGGAGGCATTGAAGAGTTACTTGGTGAAATGTTTTGAGAAGTGTGGATGAAAAAGGCAAGCTCGTACCTGTTTGGAGGCAGTTTCTCAGCTAGAAGCAAAGGGGAAGTCTAAGGTAAAATGAAGAGGCTCGACTGAATCCTCCTGACTTTCCCAATTTTCCAGGAGCACCAGAAGGAGAACGGAGCAAAGACAGCTGCTGCTGTCATGCTCATCTACAGTAAAATAGCACTCCATGCACCCAAGCAGCAGCTTCTTGCCCGGGTCGAGACGGACATTGTAGAGAACATCCTGTGCCAGTACAGAACCAGCCCTCAGGTAGGAGCTGTGAATGCTCGGTGTCGGGACAATTAGTCTAGAGCTAGCTCCCGCCCTCCTCTGAACCGGAGCTTACTGGGACAGAGCATCTGTTTGGAAAGATCTGCTCTCAACAAGAGTCCTGGATCTCCAGTTCCAAACCTGCCACTCTATCCCTTTGACATATATCCCCGTGTCATTGCTGGTGTTCTTTGAGTTTTGGGGGACTTGTCTGAGATGTCAGAGACCCGAAGCACAAGCAGTATCCCAGGTCCAGTTCTAGCCGTTGCTCCCCATGCAGGGGACAGAGGGCTCCAGATGAGTCTCTGCAGCCTCGTAGTGTTGGCGGTAATCTGAACTGCTGCCGTCTTTCGCATACTAGTGTTTTCTGTTTCCCCGACTCTCACTCTTTCTCCTTGCACCTTGCAGGCACCGGGCATCACTTTCCCAGCCCCAGTAAATGCTCCCTGAATGAGCCTTGCTCCTTGCCCTTCTCCCATTTCCAGTTTCCGTTGTTCCAGATTTGCTTTCCCCACTGCCTTGGGCCAGAGTCCAGGGGGCTCTCTTTTGGGTAGGAAGCTGGGGAAAGCTCCTTTCTGCTTCCAGGTAGTCCATGTCTTCCTAGGATCCCAGGAGAGATCTCCTTCCACTGAAATAAGACCCAGAGGCCCTTCCCCCTAGGCTCCTGGAGGATGCAGTTTCTTCCCTCCGCAGCACTTTGAGAGTAGCTTTGGCCCTTGGGTTGATCTTTTGGCCCTCCTGTTAATCTTTTGGCCTTTGGTCCTTTGAACAGCTCCTCATCTATGTCACCTTTTTTTTCTTTCCTGGTCCTCAGGACACAGAACTCAAGCTGGCCCTAATCCAGAGTGTCACAGAAGTCAGCTGCGCCCTTCAAGGCGTTGGCACCTGTGAGAACTTCAGCTTTGCTTCGAAGAGGGTGCTGCTGGAGCTTGTGCTGGTGAGTGACATGGAATGAGAGAGGCTGTCCTGCAGAAGAGTTTGTGCACTGAGAGGGGTTTCCTCAGAGAGGCACTGTTCTCTGTGGGCTGAGAAAGGCCTTGGGCAAACTTGGGAGTGTCCGAGGCCTAGGCACCAGCACACTAGGGTCCCTTGTGCTGCCAGCTTGTGGGTGATCCCTGGGAAGAGCAGTGGGTCTGTCCTCTCTGGAGCTGCGGTCTTCCGGCAGTTCTGGGAGAAACCTGCATGGAGGCTGTCTGTGTTAGCCACACGCGCGGAAGAAGAATCTGCTCTTCTTGCTGAGGCAAGGCCCTCTTCTTTCCTGCCCTCTGACCTCTGTGTACCTGTCTCTCTGTGACCTGCAGGACTTCATGAAGCAGGAGCCCCTGGATTGCGTGGCTTCTCCCGTTCGCTACAGGGCAATTCTTGCGGTGGAGCACTTGAGGTAGGGCTTTTCCTCCTGTGTGCTGGGTTTTCCTCCGCATGTCACAGAGGAGCTGATTGAAGCTTCACAGTTGACCTGAGTGTGGGGTGAGAAGCTGCCTTTGGTGTGGGGTGAGGTGATGGTCCCCGTTTTGTATGATCCTGGAAGATGTGATGCGGTACAGATCCTGGAGCCCAGTGTTGGAGAGAGATGGCCTGAGGCTGTAGATTGGAGAAGTGTGGAACAGAGAGTGGTCTGGGCTGCAGAAAGGCTGCTGGCTGGCTGGCTGGCTGGCTGGCTGGGGGAAGAGAGCTCCCGGCTCTCTGTACGCTGGGAGTCTGATGGGCAAGAATCCATGGGAGTTGGCGGAAGTGCTCCCTCTTCATGGAACAGCAGTGTTGGGAACTGGGGCTCCAGCTTCAGATGAACTCTAGCTGCCACTGGACCCCCTCTGGCAAAGAGTAGCAAGTGTCCTTTCTGAACTCTTTCTTTTGTCTTCTGCCAGCAAGATCAAGCCATCTCTGACCCAGAAGGAAAACTGTCATCTTCTTCAGGAGTGCTTCCGAAGCCTATTTCCCCTTCCTCCCCTTGAGCAGACAAAAGAAGGGGAGGCAGCAGATGATGCTGAGCATGCAGAGGTAGCTGTCAATCCCCCTCTGCTGCTCTGCATGTTCAGAGCTGCACCTTATCATGCACTGAATGCTGGCAGAGCTGAGGCTCTGGACTCTGGCTGAGTTCTGAGGCTCTCTGATTTCAGCTACCACTCCTTCTCTCTTGCTTTTAGGCTCTCTATACACGATCCCTGGAAGCTCTTGCTCGCCTCATGACAAGTCTTGAGGAAGAGCTGACCTTGTCATGGCTCAAGGAAACCTTTCACGTGAGTAGCAAAGAGGAGAAAGGGAAACTCTCTTTTGTCAAGAGGAGAGCCAAGGATGGAGGGCCTCACGCTTTAGGGGATCATCTGAGAATAGGAGATGCTCTGGAGGCAGGTGCAAGGCATGCAATTCTTCCCTGGAGGTGGAGAAAACTATGGCCCGTCGTGGCTGTAGGAGTTGTGTTATTGGTTGTCAGGGCATGTTGCAATGGGAGCTGTTGCCAAGATGGCCATGGTGGACGGATACAAGGCACTCCCAATCTTTGCTGATGAGTGAGTGCTGTGTGCAAGTATCAGATACACTAATATAAGAAGCCTTCAGTGTTTGTGTACCTCACAGCGGTGATGAATTCCCATGGAGGCCAATGTATCCTTAGTGTGGTTCCTGGGGGAAGAAAAGGTGGGAGACTGTAAAGGAGTGTGTGTGTGTGTGTGTGAGTGTGTGTGCGTGCAAACGATGCATGCCCTGATCTAGCTGTGGTCTTCCAACAGCTCCTAGAGGCCTGGCTCCGTTCTGGGAAAGAGTGGGAGAGAGAGAGGGCCCTTTATGCCTGCACTCATCTGCTAAAGACTTACACCGAGAGACTGGAGGATGCTGTGAGTATTGACTCCCTCTTCCCAAAACTCTTTGGGAGTGCTTGTGGGTTCAGCTGGAGTCTCTCGGGGAACCAAGACGAGGGCAGCCCTGGCGAGCCAGGAGGCCCTGCAGGTCTTCTCTGCAGCTCTGCCCTAACCTCAGCACCCATCTGCCACCAAGACAGCATTGCTCCTTAAGCCCTTCTGCTTCCCTGGCAGGGAGGTTTGCTCAGAGCTGTGCTCTGGGTTGCTAATCTCCTGGGAGGATAAAGCTGAGCTTCTGTCGATCCAGATGCCCTGCTGTGGGTCAGGAGTCAGTGTCAGAAGGAGAAGGTTGAAGGGCCACTCCTGCAGCCTGAGAACTTTCTTCTTTCTTTGATTTCTACCAGAGAGAAAACTCTTCTGAGCAGTTTGGCTCCATGATTGGAGTGCTGGGGCCTCTCAGCTGTGACTCCCTGGCCACATCACGCCAGCGGGCAGTCGACTGTATCAGCTGCCTTCTCTCAACACAAGGTGAGAAGAACAGTCATTGCTTCCCACTTCCTTCCGCCTGCTCTTCCCTCTCTTCCCTGTCTGGCAGCAGAGGCAATGTGCAGGGAGGGGGCTCCATTGCCAGAGGAGAAGAGTAATGGACAGCAGACTGCTGGTTTCTTGCATCCAGACCTTGGTCATTCTTTTCCCTCCTGGCCATAGCACAAGGGAGGCCTGGGAAAGTTCTCTGAGCAGCCTTGCCTCAGGGGCACTTCTGGGTGCTGTGGAGAATGAGAGCCCTCCCACATTTCTGTCTCAGGGCAGCACTCTCAGGCACCAAGGATTAGAGGACAGCACTTTCTAGCTTTGTAGAGACAAAGTAATGATCCCAGTTGAGAAATTGTTTAGAAGGGAGTTGTACACCTGGGCTTCTGGAGTGGACTTTGGTCAGCATCACCTGTCCACACTGATGAATCTATGGAGACCCTCCTCCCAGTCAGAGGATAGGTGTGACCTGTGCTTGCACATGGGATGGAGGGGCTGAGAAAAAGAGGAGCCATAGTTGAGGACAATAGGTATAGTCTGAAAACTGCTGTAGGAGAAGGAGAGTGTTTTTTCTGACTGGCATAGAGCAGAATCTGATGGCCTGACTCGTAAAATGCTGCACCCAGAGTTCAGAAGGGTCCTGCACTACCCCTGTGGAATTCCCTACCACCATTTGGTGATTCCTTGATCAATGGCTGTGGACTGGGGGTTCATTTTCAGAAAATGTGCCTATCCTTTCCCACCTGTGTTTCTTTTAGGCAAGGTTATGCACACAAGGGAAGTGGATCTGAATCACTTCTGTGAGGAGCTGATGGCCGCAGATGTGGATTCGCTGCTGAGGACCTCTTCCAAAATCGCAAAGGTTACTGACTCCAAAGCCAGAGCTGTGGCTACCTGGTGGCTCAGCTCCCATCACTTTTCTCTTCTTTACTTCCAAGATTTCTCTCCCCTTTCAGAGTGGCCTATAGCAATGGGGCCTCTGTTGTTAGCAAGTAGTAAGAGGGTTTTGAAGCATAACAATATCTAGCGTTCCCACTGGGGAAAGAAGTAGACTCCATGAAGTTTCTATGAGTTTGTGTGTTTGTTTTCATCCATCCACACCCAAACACTCTCCATCTGGGGAAAGTGAGCTGTTGAAGCAAAGCAGGGAAGTTCCTTAGCCCGATGGCTTTCTCTTTATTTTAACATGTATTAGCTTGCCAGCTCTTGAGAGTTATTTTAAGAACATAAGTTGTGTAGGCAAGCAACCGACCTCATGGAAGAGCCTTCCAACTCTATGAGCTTCATAAATCAAAAGAAGAAGTTGTATGTGCAATTGGAATACAAAGCACCTGCCACCTTCAGGATTAGCTAATGGCTGAACTGAGAAGCTGCTCAAGTTTTCTTGTCCTTTGCTTGTAAGAGAGGAAGCAGACTTCTGATGTTGTTTCTCCTGTTTCTCATTTCTCTCCAGGTTGCATGCAAATCCTTTTGCTCAGAGCAGGCAAGAGGCTTTCTGAAGGCTGTCCTGGGCAGCATGCTGTCCTTCAGCCCCACTTGTGCTCGGGCAGCAGGCGAGTGGATGCTCATCTTCCTGAAGGAATGTGGAAGAGAAATGTTGCTGGAGGTAAAACACCCCTTGTTTATCTTTAGAGTTGGAACTTTGACACTGAGCTGCTGCACTACCCCTTGTCTAGCTGCTGTGGTCTGCAGAAATGCATCTTGCATGCAGAGCCAAGAATGTCTTGTTTATCCAGCTGAAGTCCTGGCAACCTAATCCAAGAGCTACTGTGCATCTGGTACCAGCAATACAAACCCTTCTGGAGCAAAGTCTCCAACTGTTCCAGACACAGTGCCAAGAAGGAGCAAATCTGATAGACACAATTTAGTAGAGCCCCCCCCCTTTCTCTGGTCTGTGCTGCGTCTCGGGGTCCACTGGTGAACGGTGCCAGCCATCTTTTCTCCTGGGCTCTGTTCCTTTCATACGTGGTCAGCAGATCGCTTGGTGTCTGTCCTGTGGGGAAAAAGAGCAGACAGATAGTGTCTTGATGGCTGTCATCCACAGGAGAAGTGAGTAGTTTTGCTCTGTGCAGGCTACGGCCACAGTTTCTGGCGGTGAAAGGATCTGCCAAATGTCTTCCTCCAGAGCAAAGTTGTTCCCTCTGGGGAAGGTGTTAAATCTATGAGAAATGAGGAGGCTGGAGGCAAGGACAAGTATCCCTGGAGAGCTGGTTCCTCCAGGAAGGACCTGAAGGCCCTTGTGCAGGCACTGCATGGTATCTTCGGAAGGTGTGAAGAATGTGTTAGGTCTTGATGTTGCCTTATTTCAAGCACATAGTTAGAAGCGTTCAGACTGCTCTGGGTGAAACGTTAAAATGTCTTTTGTGTGCATGAGAAGAGAAGCTGAAAACAGAAGGGAGCCAAGGCATGTGCAATGACAGCACATCTGTGTGCGTGAGAGGGCAAGGAGCACACTTAGACCCAAAAGAAAACCCTCCACTGTGTGGAGTGGTAGGGCTGAAGTTTAGGGTGAGATCTTGACAAATGGTCAAGGAAGCAGGACTTGCTCATGTGCTGAAGAATTGGTCTGGCTTTAAGGGAAGCCCTAGGAAAGGCCTAAAACAACCTGCTGTTCTTTCCTTGTCCCTTCCAGGTGCCAGAAATCCTGACAATCCTTTACGATCATCTGCCAGCTGCTCAGCAGGGCAGCCTGAAGGAGTTCCTCTTTGAGGCAGTGTCTGTCCTGGGCTGCTATCACCCTGAGGCAGTAACCAACAGCCTCCTCCAGAGACACCTGCCCATGGACAGGTAGGTTCCCCTCCCCTCTCCTTCCACTTCAGGAGCCCAGAGACGCCACAGCCTGGCGGCACTAGAGGGGACTCTGTTCAGCAGCCAGTTGTCTCTTTCCCCGAGGAGAAAAGTCCGACTGTTGCCAGAGCATGTGCTTGTGACTTGCCAGGGACTGGGGCTGCTAAAGCTCCGCGCTGGGAGGGGGGGAGTATTTAACCTGCCTTTGAGGGGCTGCAGGCCCAACAGTACATGCGATCACGGGTAAACTGTTCACCTGCAGTGATACCGTGGAGCTGTGGAGGACTCTTGGCAGAGGCATCTTTGCAATTGAAATGCTCCAGTTGCTAATGGGCAAACTGGAGAGCGCTGAAGACACCCCCGCCAGAAGCAACTGCCTCGATGAGGAAGGGAGCGACAATCTGGCTGCGCTGGAGCCTCTCATGGTATGTGAAGTGACATTTCTGCCCCTCTTTGGCTGAGGATCCCGTGGAATGAAAGCGAGGGGTTGGACATCCTCCTGGTACACAGGCACTTGTAAATCCACATGCAGAAGCCTCACAGTGTGCTTTGCTGGGTCATTCTCATTTTGATCACTGTGAGAAGCTGTGAGAGCTTGTTGTTGCCCATCCACAAGCTTGTGGCAGAAGTCAGAGCTCCAGAGGAGAGCAGCCAGGCAGGCGGGCAGGCAGGTGGGGTAAGTGGTGGCAAAAGCTCTTCCTTTCCAAGTGGTTTGTGACGGCATTTCTTCATAGGTAACCTGTGCCCTCCGTGAGCTGGTGTATTCCCTGGAGCCCCGGGAAAGTGTGTCTCTCCTGCTGCCACGGCTGTTTCCAATGCTGCTGAAACAAATCAGCAACACTCTTGGAAAGGAGCTGCCTTCATCTGCAGGAAGAGTTGAAGACGAGCCAGTCCTTGTGGCAAGTGGTGAAGGCAGCAGTCCTTGCAGGTAATGAGCAAAACGGGCAGAGATGAAGGATGCAGCTTTAGCTCACCTCACCAAGCCAGTCTTTGTCTATGTCTGTCTCCTCTCTCTGCGTTCTTGTCAGGCTTTGCTCCACTTTCTTAAAAAGCCTGTGAGTTGTCTCTTGTGCCCTAGCATGAGCTCAATATGCTTTTGAAAAAGTAGGCTGGTGGGAGCTAGTCTGAAGAAAATCTTGTGTGGCCCTGGTGAGGAAAAGCTACAGCAGAAATGAAGGCGGAACTGGCCCTCTCAGCACAGCTAAAATTCACCTATTGGTTTACTCTGTGTCATGCACAGGGAATTCTGCTGTTTCATCTATTTCTTTGGGCTTGGTTTTTGTCTACTTTGTTATTAGTCTTCCCTGGGCATCCTTGGATGATTTTATTCCCCTTTGGAGGTGCTTTTGAATCAAAAGTCTCAGTTATTCAATGATTGGGGTTTGATGAAAGCAGGAACATTCCTGCCTCACCAGACATGAGTGGAGACAGCTCCCTGGCCTTCAGCTGAGTCGACCCGTTTGTCAGCACTGGAGGATATGGCAGGACATCCTTCTGGTCCTTCCAGTCTTATAGCCTTGAAGGTAGCTGTTCTTCCTATGAGAGAGGCTTCTGTGCTCCATGGACAAGATTTCTGCTGTCACCATGTTTAATCCTTTCCTTAGGAAACCAGAACTGAATTTCTCTTTGTCCAGACAGTGGCCACAGCAGGTTTCCAAACATCGCTTGGGGTGCTGTTTGTTTTTCTCTCTCTCTTTTTTTTCTTTTTGGTGTATGAACCCTGAGAGACTTTGCTTATATGAATGATAGAGAACAAAGTACCTCTTGGCCTTGCAAGGGCGACTGTCCCCTCAAGCTGTGCTGGGCCTCCTCTTCTACCATTACTAGTCTGTTTGGGGAACCCACAAGTGGTGATGCAGCGACAGCATGGTGATTCCTGCCCACTGCAATTCATTTCCCCAGCTCGGAGGACCTTGTTGTGCATCTTTTGCATAAATGGTACTCTGGTACTGCAGAAGACCCCTCAGGTTCTAGCATCAAAGAAGTTGAGGCTTCTGGGTTTTCCCCTGTGTTCAGTGAGTTTGGGGGCATCAAAGCGAGTGATCATGCCAGTTTCCTTTTAGCCTGATGCCCTTTGGGATTATGAAGTGTGCTTTCAGGGGGTGCTTTGAGTATTACTCGCTGGGGCTTGGAAGAAGTTAATGAGTGCCTCTGAAAGTGGCTGAGCTTCCTCAGTGATCCTGACACAGTCTCAAGTGCTCCGATTCTGACATATGTATATTCTTTTCAATCAGGCTTTCCATCAAAGCATTAGATACTGTGCTCTGCAAGTGCATCAGTGAGAAATGCATGGGGATTCTCCGGAAGCAGAACACATGGGCTTTTCTTGAAAATCCCCAGACATACCATGAGGGCATGTGTCTGCTGACTAGGTAAGAGCCTTGTGGAGGCCTTCTCTCCTTCTTGGGGGTGACTGTAAGCCAGAAACGGTCTGGATGGGAACCTCTCCAGCATATCTGCCTGGGGAGGCTGTCCTGAGTTGCCAAAGAAGACCGTCTGCATCACAGCAGCTGACTGTTGGAACCTCATACTCTGTCGCCTTCTTGTCTTCTTGTGTTGTGTGTGCAGTGTTCTCCTCCAAACTGATGTGGTCACGGTGACCACCATACGTGCTGTCTTGCCATGGCTGGACTCGCCATCAGCAAACCTGAGGATCATGGCAGCATCTTTCTTTGCTGAGGTAAGACAGAAGGTGGAAAAGGAAGGCTTGAGAGCAGTTGTCT
Organism: Dromaius novaehollandiae; assembly: GCF_036370855.1. NCBI lineage: Eukaryota > Metazoa > Chordata > Aves > Casuariiformes > Dromaiidae > Dromaius > Dromaius novaehollandiae. Next base: position 40,172 of record NW_026991412.1, on the reverse strand, counting down.
TTGCAAGCTGCTGTCTCGGCCATCTCTTTCTCCAGGAAGATCCTAGCAGAAAGTATCCCAGCCATGCTGGAATCCATGAACAGTTACGCATGTGCCATGAGTGCTCAGGATCAATCTAATGCTAATGGTCATGGTGCTCTTTCCTAGCTGATGAAGGCGCCAATGCTTCAGAAGTGGAAGCTACTTCAGCCTGTCCGCCGTGCATTGGTGGACAAATCCCTGGATGCCAGCAGCACTGTGCGCCGGATGGCAGTGAGGGGCCTGGGCAATCTGGCCAGTGGAGCACCTGAGAAGGTGAGCATGAGCTTGCACTCACTACAGAAAGCTCCTAACCAGACAGGTCCTGGTAAAGAGCTGCACAAGGCTTACAGAAGCTGGACCAACCACAACAGGGAAATTCTGGTGTGTCTTAAGACCATGCTCCATTCTCCGACATCACTCTGGCTTCAAAGGTGCAACTGGAGACAGAGTGTGTAGCCTTGGGCTAAGGTGTGCTCTGGACTGGTTTCTTGCCAATTCTGTTCTTGGGAGAAATGGTAAAGAACTTCTGCTGTAGGCATGAATGGTGAGGAGCTCTTGTGTGCCTTCTGCTTTGACAGCTGAGAAAGCACAAGAAGGCCATTCTGAAGGCGTTAATGAGGGCCATCAAGGATGTCACCTCTTCTGAGATCGTGGGCGAGAGTTTGTCAGCTCTGGCGAAAGTGGTGGCAGAGCTGGGAGAGAAGGACATTGGAGTCACCTTTAAAGAAATCGCCCTTTATACCAAGACTTTCTTTGATGTCGTAAGTGAACGAGCAGTAGGTAACTCTTGTTTGAGTAGTCTGTGAGATCATCTGAAAGGTATGATGTGAGCAAGCACAGATGAGGACTGTTTGGGTTCAGGGAAGAAGCCTCATTCCTAGAAAAGCCTGAAGAGAAACTGATGAGACTTGGGATGATGTCTGCTGATTCCTAGCTCCATAGCGAGCTAATCACCTTTGGATTGCCCTTGGGAAGGAGTGAAGAAAGGCTGGACACTGAGGGAGGACGTCACCTCCCTTCACAGTAGTTCTCCATGTCTGGTCTAGCCCTCACAGGTTCTTTCATTGTCAATGGAGAGGAAGAGGGGTGTTGAGGGTCTCCTTTGCCTAGCTCTGTACCCTGGGTCTTTTCAGCATCTACCCTGGAAAGGAGGGCTTGCGCCTTGGACTGCCTCTTCCTCTCCATGGCCTCTACAGTCTGGAAGACTTGCTTAGATGCTCCTCGCAAATGGCGGGAGTTCACTTGCTCTGACATGAGAGGTGCCCATGCTGTGGTATGACAGACCACAACAGAGTCTTCTGAGCCGGAGTTCTTCCACAGAGCAGTACCAACTGGAATCAAGTATTCCATTTTGTAGAGCCTTTTGAATCTGAGGGGTTTTTTTTCTTTTTCTGAGGGAAATGGAAACTGACTGTTTACAACTCCCTTACAGGCCACCTGGAGGGCTGTCTCTGTGTGAAAGCCCTGAAGCCTTAGGAACGTGTGAGGCTGCCAGGTGGCTCTGAGTCTGGGAACTTTGGAGTCCAAGAGCTTCTAGGTTTTTAGCTCTCTGTCAGGTGCCAGTAAAGTGTTTGAGGACCTCGGAGACCAAAAGCCTAAGTGCCCAGTAGCTCAGGAGGCACGGTCCTGAGAAGCTGAGCAATGGACAAGGAAAGACTCAGCATAAGGCAACCCTTTCTTGATGCCAAATGGTGTCTTTCAAAGAAATGGATTCTCTTGATCCTCTGGCCTTGGACAAACTGCCTAGAACCATTGCTCAGGATATGGGCTCAGCATTTGGCTGGCCAGGAGATGTTTGTTTTGGGGTCCTAGGCAGCAACTTGGTGACTGGGGTTTCCTGATTGCAGGACGAGGCAGTCCTTCGTTCCTCAGCCTTCACCTTGTATGGAGTCCTGGCCTCCTCTGCCAAGAGGAAATGGAAATCTTTTCTCGGCAAAGAAATTACAACTTCTACGTGGACCAGAATTATGCTCCATCTTCAGGACCCAGATCCAGAAGTTTGCAATGTAAGAGCCACCTTTCACTTCTTTCTTCATGAGGAGGGTGCTACATGGTAACAGCAGAGCAATACTGGCCTTCCTGATAATGTCTCTGCATGGAAAGACAACCTCAAACTCTTCCAACAGCATTTTCTGTTTGAGGTGCAGGACAGTCTTCCCAGACTCCGCAGTGCTCAGGCCTCCAAGCCTTTGCTGACCATGTCCCTTCTGATCTCCCCTGCTTCCTGAGATCCGGGGCTTCTCCCAAGGGCACATCAGTTAACAGCTATCGTGCGGCGACAGCTCTCAGGCACCGATACTCTCTCTGGAGTGCCACATACCAGGCCAGGGGAACGATGGCTGCTGTTGCAATCCCTCCCCTCTCCTTTCTATAAATGGCGTTGAGTGAAACATCCCCCCCTCTTGAAAGAGAACAGCAGGGCTCAGCTCAATGAGGTCCCTTGAAAGGCACCTCGCTGGTCCTGGGGAGGGCTGAGCTGGGGCAACTCTCCTTTTCAGGCCTGTCGAAGCACTTTCCTGCTCTGCACTCCATTCCTGGGCCTGCAGAAGCTGCAAACCCAAGTTGCTCTGAACACCGAGAAGAGTGCAGAAGAGCTCCAGGAAGCTGTCTGCAGTCACCTGGTGAGTAAGCTGTGGCCCAGGGTGAGACTGCCTGGTGGCAGTGACTTTCCCTGGCTCAGAGACCTGGAGCATGGAGCGGCCTTCTGGGAAGTGGTAGGGTGGGAACTAGCATGGCAATGATGGGAACTGTCAGTCCCTTGCAGCCTCCGTCTCTTTCCTTCCTCTCCTAGTTCATCTGCCCTCTTTGCCAAGGGTCAATGGCAGGGCCTTTTCAGCCAAAGAACTCCTGTTTCTCTGTTTTCTACCAGGCCAGAGACATGCCAGAGCTTCTGCAAAGCGTCTATGACACCCTCCAGACCTACTTCTGGAGCTCGTGTTGGGGGATGCGGACTGCAGCCATCCAATTAGCTGGTAAGAGACAAAGCTGATATTCTCTTCTGCTGCTCCCTGCAAGAGACAGCAAAGGACAATCTCCACTTTCTCTGCAGTGGCACCAGGGACAGTCACCTGCCTTAGGAGGGTGGCAGCAGGAGGAATTAGTTACAGGCTGTAAAGGGGCTGAAGTCTCTAGCAAAGGCACAGTGGAATTAGTGCTCCACATTAGGCTTGGCCCCTGGCGCACACAGTTGCTCAGCTCTGCCTCCTGCTTCTGCCCAGGAACTTTAAAGCGGGAGGGACCCTTCTGGTTTGGTATTTCTAGCTTTCCCCTGCTCCCCAAAGCCTATCATCCATTGTCCAAGACCAGGAAGCGACTAGATTGGGAATTAGGGCTACCACAGGAAGTGCCTTGATGTTTACTTATTTGCATTGTGCGACTAGGTGTTATCCTGGAAAACGCAGACAGCCAGTGGCTGAGAGAGCACAGTACGAGTTTTCTGAGCACAGGTAGGTTACAGTTGCCCTTCCTGCATTCCATGGAAAGATGTCACCACCTTCCACTGCCCAACGCTGCCCCTTCTCTCTGGTGTCGTGCCCCAATACTCATCCTGGGTATGACTTTATGTCAGCTGCACATGGCCTCCGTGCTCTTGCATCCCCAGAGAGAGAAGCTCCTGATAAACTCTGAATGTCTTTTGGGTAACCGCTGGGAAAAGTCAGGCTCTTGAGAAACTAAGCTTTTGCACACATTCGGCCAAATGGCTGAAGTAGAAGAAGCCTCCTGGCCACTTAGAGGGAGATGGAAGACTCCTGATGGAGGAAGCTTTGGTGCCAGGAGAGAGCTTCTCTCGCTGACTATGTGCAGAAGGCCAAGGGTTTGCAGTGACAGTGTGCAAAGCAGACCACTCATCTCCCACCCTTCCCTCCCTCTCCCAGGACTGAGCCCAGGGAAAGCTGCCCAGCTTTCTCGAGTGGTGCTCGCTCAGAGAGTCAGGGACGGCACGACCGTTCGGTCCTGGGCTTTGGCAGTCATTTAGGAATCTGCCTGTGTCATTTTCAGCTCTCCACTTGTTCCACGGAGACGAGCATCCCAGTGTGCAGCAGGCAGCAGCTCAAGTCCTCAGAGACAACTGGGTGGAGCTCAGGAATCTTCGGAGCAACTAGGAGGTCCTCCAAAAACATCTTTGAGTGCAGAAAGTGAGCAGCGGGAAGGCAAGACAGGCAAGGCAAGAGCAGGCAGTCCACAGAGTGTTACCACGGAGCCAGTGCAATCAGCTGACTGAAATAAAACATTGCCTATTGAACAGAAATCCACGAGGTGCTTCCTTGGGGTGGAGGGCCTCTTGACAAGCCACTGGCCAAAGCAGGGCTGTTGTGTGCGTGGCCCAGCTGTGCTGGCAGTGTGCTTGAGCTGTGTCTGTATGGGGGGGAGCTGGAGAGGGCTGTGCGTCTGGAGCTGACCTTGAACACCGTGAGGTGGGCGAGTGATTCCAGAGCATATTTGTCTGTGGGGGGGGACTGCGTTCTGGCCAGATGGGGATTCGCTTTCTGGAGTCTGGAGTAGCAGCCTCTGGCCATTCCTGTGTGTTTTGGCTCTGCTTTTTACAGCCCCAGCCGTGTGGAAGTAAGGACTGACTGGAAGACCTTCTCCTCTCTGGTGCCCCTCCTTAGCCATGTAGAAAGCTCAGCAGAGGCCCACCAGTACTTCCAGCACCCAAGCCTCTGTTCAGAGGGTACTTGTGTGTGTCGCACACGCAGGAGTCCTGTACTCCTCACCAAGCAAATGCCAGTCAGTAGAAAGAATGTGAGACAGCAGAGTACTGCTAGGGCTGTCTTTGAACGGTCGGGTCCTGCGGCTTTCAATGCAAAGCGATCTTCACAAAAGGGCAGAGAAAGAACAGGCCGTTCAAGAGGCTGCTTCTGAGTTTCTTTCAATTCCTGTTTAAGCATAGCAGTCTAAATGATAATTGCTGCTAAGTTGCTTAGAGGCTTATCTGAAGCCAAAGCTGTAGAGATGCTTTTTAAAGAAAGTAAGCAAACTGTTGTTGTGATAGAAAAGCCATATCCAGTAAACAAAGTAATGGTGTGTAGAGAAATCAATACAGTTTTAGGTGTGCAAATTCTTCACGATAGCTTTCAGTTTGATTCTTCTAACAGAAGCAATTGATCCATTATTTTTTAGTGCAACATTTCACCAGAAATTGTTTAACTATATTCCACCTACCTGGGAAGCCATATGCTGAAATTTCCCAAAATCTCAAATAGCAAGCCAGAAAAATGATCTTTCATTATGATCTATACCTCAAATACTCTATGTCCTTTTGTGATAATCAAGTAACTAACCTATAAGTTGAAATGTACATGATTAAAGACATACTTTTTGAGTAGAAAGAGCAGAAAGTCGTCCATCTCCTTCTTAAAATTCATTACTGTCCAGATACGACTGAAGAATTTTCAAAATCTCTCATCTTCAGAAGTATCTGAGAAGTTGCATGTGATCAGATTTTGATTAACATTTTCAATGTTTATTCTGTAGTTAATAGGGCCAACAATCATTTTATAATAATCTAACAGTTCCAGCACTGTCCCAAGGCATTGGAAATCTAGACTTTCACCAGGTTGCTGAGGATATTCACCCAAGTTCCTCAAATTTGAGAGAGTACCCTAAGCACAAGGGTGAAAACATTGTTCAGTTTTCCCATTGAAAATGCACAAAAATGCACCACTGTATAGCCAAGACCATAAGAGAAGGTAAGAGAGATCAGGCATTTATCTGAACAAGGGCTTTCCTGAGAATTTCTGACCTTATTGCTAGATTATTCCTATTTTATCCAGTACTGTTTAATATAAAATTGCATGAACAGTGCTTGGAACCATGCTACCTGATTTTCGTAGTCTGTATTTCACAGCTGATGACCACAGACTACTTATTAGACATTTCAGTGCTGAAATTAGGCAGCTAATTTGGTCAGATTTTGTTTTTTCTCTTAAGAGATTTCCATAGGTTATGTGGTTCTTAGTGACTGGCATAGGGTTCTTCCTTGTTAACAGTCTTATTCTCCTGGATACAAAGACTAGCAGAATATCACTGTGTTTCATACAAGAAATATTTACAGTTCAGTGACAAGTGAATTTAATCTTCATAGGCCACAGTCTCAACTCTAATAGGCATAAGCACCGCAGTTAATTGTTATTACAATCACTGTAAAATTAATCTGAAAAGCTCTAATCTATAAATTACAAAAGAAAAAAGAAACCCTGAAAAATGCTACCTGAAACCTCTCAGATTCCAACACTGGGCAGCTCAGAAGCTTATCTAATGCAACAACAGAAAAATAAGAAACTCCTTCAATCCCCCCCACCAACACATTCTCCTGCGGAGATCAACACTGACCATGATCTAATGAAAAATATTTTCAATAAATACCTCTGAAGGAGTACATCGTGTTCCTTACATTTAATAGATGAACAAAAGGCTGAAAATTTCTTAGAGCAAAGCTGTTCAAAACACAGCGATGGGGTCCACAACTTATGTAGTTCTGCATAGTATCACCGTATAAGAACAGAGTTTTGATAGCAGTATCTAGTACAGAAATAGCCTTTTAACTCAATTATTCACTCCAATTATTAGGAAGAAAGGGTTTTTGTTTGTTGTTGGGGGGGGGAAGGGAATTCAGTGGGGAAAAAAAAAGACAGAACAAGTTATGTTTGATAATTTGGGAGGAATTAAGGCTTTTTGAATCATGAAGTTCTCTGTGATTGCTAGCATGAATTAATAAATATATGTATAAATAAACACAAACAAATCTGTATTATGTTGGATTAAATGCTAGAAGGATATTTGCATGTGTCTTGGTCCATACAGTTCATTCTTGTCAGTAGGTCCCATTATATTAGTAAATGATTTTTATGTAGTACAAAATGAAATACCATTTCTTACTTTATTCCCTGGTTACACATTATTTGGGAAGGGAAAGATAAGAATGGTTCTGACAAAACATCTTTTTGTTGTGGTGGGACTGATGTAAATGAAATCTGTGGTACATCAGTACGTCTAGTTAATTAATGCTACGAATCATGATAAATTTTTGTTTATTTCATGCTCTGTTAACGTAAAGCAAAAGTAGCAGAAATGAGCTTTCCTCCTGTGTCAGAGAAGCAAAATTTAACCATGAATGCATGAATCCCCCAGGAACTAGCAAGAGCTCAAATTTTAAGTGCAGTAGGAGTCATGCTGCTTAATTCTGAAAGCAGCATATAATTCTATTGGTTTTGGTTGATACACGGTACCAATGATGAATATCTCTGGAAAAAAAAAATCGTTTGTATTCTAACACATATACTTTGCTATATAGGTACACGTTAATAACTGCATATGTTGATTCATATAACAGCTCTTAAAAATGTATAGAAAAAATGTGTTCTCATTATAAAAAGTTGTTGGGAGAATAAAATAGATGAATCTCATGAAATCATGAAGATTAAAGGTGGAGAACTATTACATCAGAAATATCACCATCATGGAACTTTAAGAGCCTACAAAATCTGTGAACAATATGGTGGAAAACATTTTTCTTTCAGTTCAATTAAAGATATGATGTCTTTAATAGTAAATGCAATTTAAAATACAGATTTCCTTGGAGAGATGTTTATATAAGCTACTTACATTTCAGGATTTCTCTCTCGTAAACTCTTATCTTCACAGAAAATTACTTGCATAAGGAATAAGTCATCACTAAAATCAAATAAAAATGCCATCTATTTTGGCCCCTGTGATGCTATTAGTCCACTGAAAGTTAAAGCCTACAGGTCTCTAAAGAAATTATTGTTCACTTCTGGTTAATCATTGCTTCCAGTAAGGATTTATTTCAATTTATTTTATGTATTTATTTCACCAAAGCGTAAGGGGCCATTTAATTACCTCTAAAGACTGTGTCTTTTTCTTGCATCAGAACAATCATCGGTTGTTTGCTCTGCCCTGATCTTATAATCGGATCATCACACCAGAAAAGCAGCCTCTGCCAGCTGCAACCAGGACTTTCAGAAATTACACCACTGACAGCCCTCTCCTGCTACTGTGAAAATTACATTTACCTGCAGTGCTGAAGCGCTAGAGTCATCTAACTAAATTTGTGTTTTACAATGTAGCTGTCTGCAGCTGAGCCAGTTAACCTTTGCTTACTGAACAGGCATTGGAAAAAACACTGTGTAAAACAGTGTAACTCACCTTGTTCTGTCCAAAAAACATATGAAATACATCAAATGAATCTAGAAGTAACGATTTCTTTCTATGAAAGGAATACAGTGTGACTGTGATAGGTGTAGATGTCTACACACAGGCACCTAAAGTTTAAATGGGACCCAGCCCATAGCCTTACTCTAAGGTTGTGGTGGAACTAGAGACGGCAAATGGGCTGACTCTGCTGAACTTACTGACTAATATAAACTTATTTCCCATAGAGCATCCTGACAGTTTAAACAAAGTTGCTTCAAAATGATCTTTTATGTTGTCCTGCAGGGTCACCCCAACTATCTTAAGAAGGGCAAGAAGGAGGATATGGGCAACTGCAAGCCAGCCAACCTCACCTTAAATTCCTGCAAAGGTGATGGAGTAATTAATCCTGGGTATTATTTCCAGCCATGTGAAGGACAGGAAAGTGACTGGGAGCAGTCAGCACAGATTTACAAAGGGGAAATAGTGCTTGATCAGCCTGATCCCCTTCTGTGACGAGATGACCGGCTTGGTGGATGAGAGGAGAGCAGGGCATGTTGTCTCCCTTGGCTTCAGGAAGGCTTTTGGCACTGTCTCCCATAATATCCTCATGGTCTTGATGAAGTACAGGTCAGAAAAGTGGATGATGGGACACAGTGCATCACCAGCAAGTTTGCAGATGATACAAAGCTGAGAAGAGCAGCAGATACATCAGATGGTTGTACTGCCATTCAGAGGGACCTTGACAGACTGGAGAAATGGGCAGAGAGTGACCTCACAAAGTTCAATAAAAGGAAATGTAAAGGCCTGCACCTGGGTGGTGGTGGGGCAGAGTAACTCCATGCACCAGGACAAACTGGGGACTGATGGGCTGGAGAGCAGTTTTGCAGAGAAGGACCTCGAGGTCCTGGCAGACAACAAGTTGGACACAAGTCAACAACAGCCCTCGTGGCAGAGGTGGCTGATATCGTCCTGAGCTGCATTAGCTCCAGCTCCAGCCTGAGCTTAACAGCTGCACTAGGAAGAGTGTTGCAAGCGGGTTGCAGGAGGGGATCCCTCCCCTCTGCTCAGCACTGCTGAGGCCACACCTGGAGTCAGGCTGGGTCCGGCTCCTTGCTCCCCAGTACGAGAGAGACATGGAGCTACTGGAGCGATTCCAGCAAAGGGCCACAGGGATGTTTATAAATATCTGATGGGAGGGTGTTAGATCACAGCATGTGTAGAAGAGTTTTTAGAGAATGTCTTCAACCAGAAAGACTCAGAACATATCTTGTATTTACACTCTCCTACCAGCACCGCTTTGTCTGCCTGTCCAGCTGCGGTGTCCTTAAATGATGGCAGCTACAAGCAACTTTTGCCCCTGGTCTCCAGGACTGGCTCTTTAACAAGTGTTGTTCGTTCTGGTAGAGCCCAGAGTGACCTGCCACTGACTGCCTCAGTGCGTGGTGATGCACATAGTTGTGGTACGATGCCGAAGTCAGCCTTGTTAGCAAGACTGCTTGTGTCATCAGAAGACAAACACACAGCCTCTTTAGTAATAAATCCAGACAACATGTTTAGTATTTTGATTCAGTGAATTATTCATATATATGACTTTTTCTGTAAGAGGGGAGTTGAGAGGTAATATTTCTCTTACCAAGCTTACAGCTGAATTAGTCACTCAGATCACTGCTTATCATCACTGGAGAGAAACTCGTAGAACACAGTTATTATTATCTTAAACATTTAACATTAACATTACCTATTCATTGCCTACGTCTCTCCATTTACTGTGAGGAGAGCTTAGTTTGGTTCAGCTGTAGACATTCTGCATTGCTTAAAACTGAATTAAGAGAAATAAATATTAGTCACATAAAATCAGTGGGACAATTAAGAAGCTTAGAGGTGAGCTGGTTTTTGTCAAAACAGTGTTCTGAACCAGAATTTTATGTTAGCTAAAAATACATTTGTAATTTTATTTGAGTAACTGGCTTCTACAAACTCTTTGGTGTCCATATGAATATATATGTTTGTGAATGCAAAAATAGATTTCTGTGTGTGTGCATGTGTGTATGTATAAAAATTCACTAAAATCTTCATTAAAGAATATTTTATTATGCTTTATAAATTAGTATATAGAGCTTATCTCACTGGGATTACTCTTAGTAGTATCTTAAATATTTTTCTCTCAGTAGAAATAAAGAAATAAAGCTTGGCTGATTGATAGCTTTTTACAGTATTAGTCTATTGACTTACAAGGCATCATTTCCTCCACAATTCCATCTTACTACACAATTGGACTTCTTAAACCCAATTCTTTCAAGAGTTTTTTGCCTACTACCTAACAGTTAAGAATTGCATGGAGAAGAGGCATGGAAAGGGAAAGGGGAAAGAGAAGGGGAAGTGGAAGAGGAGGGGGAAGGGGAAGGGGAAGGGGAAGGGAAAAGAGAGAGAAAGAGAAAAACGAGAGAGAAAGAGAGTGGGGACATGACAAATCTATGGAAGTCAATGGGATAAGGATCATGGATCTTCAATTTTTTTTTATAATCTCATTTAGCACCCCAAATAATATTTGCTGAAATTTTAATAATAAATGAAAGCTTTGACTTTAAGAAGAGTCTGGTACTGTGTGTCTTGTACAGATATATCTCAGGATTATGCTTCTAACCTGAACATTAATATTCATAGAGAACTCCACTGGTGTCTTATTCTGTTCTATTACTGAAGCAAAGAAAAAAATAAGAAATTATTTTTTCATTTATATTACTAAGCTTCAGTACACTTCTATTCATAGAACAGTGTAAAGTACCCTCAGGTACCTGAAAATGAGGCCTGAGAATTTTAGTTATCTGTTTGTATTTCGGGGCATTCAGTAGTAATGATAAACCATTATACTGCAGGATGAGCTGGTCTGTTAAAGACATATTGACATTCGATAAAAGTTGTCTTCATACAACAACTCTGAATAAAAAAGATTCTATGTTTATGACTCAGTACTTAAGCTCTTTCATAGTAATCGTAAATCTTTTTTCTGCTTTCCCACTATCTACTGAGATTTTTCACTTGAACATTCACCAGCATTTACAAATTGAATGTATTCTGTTCAGTAAGTTCAGAAACTGATTTAAAACCGTATTAGATGGCAAACGCAAGTAAGCACTAATATTGGAGGTCATCGTTGCTCTCATTGATTCACAAGTGCTATCTTGCTTATCTCTAAGTGATCAACACAGAAAATTCCTTCCAAAGTTTAGTCAGATTCCCTGGATTAAAATCATTCAATTAGAAGTATTTTAAATGAAAGTTATTAAGGTAAAATTCATTTTAACAGCAACACAAAAAAATCATGTGCAAATTCACAACTTTCAAAGAGTAATGAAGACAATTTAAAAATAATTTCTATTTTAGAACTGAGTCTAATGGATTTAATTCTGTAAATTTAGTGCAAACTTACAAGTGTTGCATAGGATAAAACTTAGCCCAGGCAGCTTACATTAGATTGTTGAACCCAAAGCCCAAGGAGAAAAGTTTTACTAAAACCTCCCAGGTAAAAAACAACCCTGTGGGAAAAACAAAGCAAAACAAAACCCAGAAACCGAAAATAACACTTGCCAAATTCAGAAGAACAGGAAATGACCAGTTATAGCTTTTGCTCTTCAACCAGAAAGGTAGACTCTTAAAGATACCTACAGGGCTTATTTTATACTTTTCTATTGCTCTGTTCTTCTCTGTCAATGCAGTACTCAAGGGAGGAAAAAACACTTACAATTTGTTTTTACAGAATCAATAACATGCCCATTTATTCCTTTTCTCAGATTTCTTTGATTTTTTTACTGTAATTTCTGTATGTTTCTATTTTTTTTATTCATCCAGAGAATCTCAGAGCCTCATTAAACTCTATAGATTTTCATGACAGATATGAAATAGCCAAAACACATTGGATTGACATTAGGTTTAAAGACAGGGATCACATGCCTAAAAGAGAATATAAATGTATCCTGCCTATATTCTCAACCACTTACACTTTTTTAATTTGCTAATTATGATATTTTGCCTATATGTTAACATATAATATTACTAGGATCAAAATAAATAATAGTGTTATGCTCAAAATCTTGTTTATGGGCAAAGAGGAAACATACCTTACATATAAAGCCAAGAATTTAGTGTTAATATAGTGGGAATCTTAACGGTCTAAATGCAGGATCGTTATTCGTCCAGAAGAAATTGTTACATGAGAAGAAGGGTTCTATACACCAAAAAAGCCTCAATAATAATAATAATAATAATACTGTTAAAATTGTTACACTTCAGAGTTTCTACTCTTTTCCCAGTATTATGTTCACCCTTCCGTTGCTCCGTAGGTCCTAGGTCTGTGGTTCATTTATGGCGGGATGACGGTGGGTGTTAGAGCGAGCTGTCAGCATCTGGGCTCCTTCGCCGGGAGGAATATGATGTTCATGGTGATGGTTTCCTCCTACTCACTCTAGGATTCATCTGCGGCTATTTTTATATGTTTTCTAGTATGCTTTTACATCATTCTTTCTTCATTGGTCTGCAGCTCTGTGTTGGATATGAATTTCTGGTGTTTGGGGCCTTTTACATAAGTTAAATGTGCATTTTTTGTTGTCCTGTTTGTTTATCAACCTATGGTTCTACCGTACAAAGATAAACACAAGTAAAATAAAATAGCCATCGCCATCCGGGCAGTTAGAAAAACTGCTGCCCCAGCTAAGCCGAGGGAAGCAGAGCTGCAGGCGAGACGAGTTCAGACAAAACTCGGGCCAAGCCTGACCAGCCTCAGTCCCGAGGCTGTGCAAACTCAGTGCGAAGCTTACGGCCAGGAGCTAGCAATGCCCATACTGTATTACAGGGTAACAGTAAAATCTCTCAAATTACAAAAATTCAGATTTGTTTTATAAAAACAAATTTAGACATCTGAACTGTCGACGACCACACATGAACTGGAAACTCGGAGTAGTTGAACGATAGGTGAGACAAGTCCTAAAGCAGCTGTCTTCTGATGTGTCTGACTACACTTAACCTAAATAATCTGGGAATTTAAATTGGTTCCCAAGTCTGGCACACACCACTTTGACCCATTTACTCCAGTGTTTGACAGAGACTAAACCTGGGTTCACCGCCTAGGAGGCAGCCAAAACACATCTAACCTGGACCAGGCGAATCCTTGTTTTCTCTCCTTTCTGTCACCATTCCCAGCAAATCTATGTACAACCCGAATAAGCAGCACATGCCGAATTTGGGTTCTGACTCAGGTGAGAGTCAGAATCATTTACCAATAGGTAAATGCAGCAGAGATAAGGCATAAGGATTCACATACACCACATGCTTTTTATGTTTGATATGAATATTACTCTTGTTTTTGTTATGCTCAAAATTATGATTATGGATAAAATTGAAACACAACTTTTATATTAAGACAAGAATTTATCAGCAGTTGCTGATTTTTGGAAGAGTTGAATTAGCTCGACAGTGGTGGCTGCAGTGATGGTTGTACGAGGCATCAGAGAAAGCTGGCTGAGATTTCTGTGAACAGAGGCATGTGCTACTTCTGGATTTCCATGAACGCTGGTGGTGCTAAATGGTGCACTGGTGTGAATAGACCTTATTGACATATCCTTGAAAACCAGGTAGAAATGTTTGTTTGTGTCACCTTTCTAGTCAAAGCTTGCACACAGAAAGCAGCCACAATTTGGTCCTAAATCTATCCAAACTATCTCAGAATTTAAGCAAAATCTGCTTTTAGCATATTTTTAATTGAAGAATAAGAAATTAAAATCATGAAAAGACAATGCGTATAGCTGTGCTAATGATTTTTTTTATAAATTCAGGGTGAAATATTTCAAATCACATTAAAATGAAATCAGACATGTCACATTTAAAATATACGTATATGATTTTCTGCTGTTTTAATTCATTATCAGTACACAAAACACAGAAAACGCAGTATGAATACATAGGATCCCAACACTGAACAAACAATATATCTGAACCAGCAAGAAACCCTGCTTAAAACACAGATTGCCCTGCTGAAGTCCTGTTAACCCCAAAATATATGTGAGATTTCTATGTCTGTAGCAAAAGGTCAGAAAAAGAAGAAAAGAAGGTGTGTTTTGACTAATACATTGACTTAAACTTTGGCTAGTGTGTCATTTTTTTGCTATGACATGTAGGGACTACTTTATCCGCAATCAAATTTCTTGAATGAAAATACAGTATGCAGGTGCTATAAAAAAAGAAATAATATGGTCAAAGTAATAAAAGAGGTAAAGTTCATACATTTGATTTGTTTCTCATATTGCTCATATTTACTTTATTGACCAGAAGGGTGCAATTGGTCAAGGGTTGTAATTTTTAAGCTCTTCATATTGATATATACATATTGTGTGTATATGTGTATATATACATATATATATATATATCTATAAAAAATGTTGAAATGAATTTTAGCCTAGATATTATCTTCCTTGACAGCTAAGAAGAAAGTCTTTCCTTTAAATAGTGTTCTTCTCACATAGCTGTTTGTGGTTTGTAACACAGAGGTATACATGCACACAAGGGAAGATATTTAGTTATAGTGCACACAGGGCATAGTTTAAAGTGGGTTTAAAGAAGAGTAACATTTATTTTTGGTGGCTTTTTTCTTTTTTTGCCCTCCCATGAACATTTGGATAAACAGCAAACAGCTTATCAATTGTTGGATTTGTTGTGGCAAAAACCTGTGCCGTAGGGCTCTGCGACCCAAAAGGAAAGATAATGAAGTCGGTCAGTGAAATAAGATAGAAGTAATTGAATCGATTTTTTCAAGTAAAAAACAAAACAAGGAATCTGTAAGTCTGTTTCATGATTTTTGACTTTCTCTGAAAAGCCTTCAAAGGCGGTTATAAAGGTCAGGTATCTACACACAGTTAGCCATTTTTGGTAATCTGTGAAAATTTGTGGTTATTCTTAGGAGGAATCCTAGCATTTTTAATATGTCTGACTTTTTTTTTTGTCTGCTGATAGATGACCCAGTGTATTAGCGTTAACTCAGCATTTACAATGGAATGCAGTGAGCGTTTTTTGGGAGGGGAGCTGAGTCTGGGGGAAGGGAGAAAGGAGGGGCAGGGAGGAGGAGATTCTTATAATGAAGTTGTGGTGTTAAAGCTGAAAAGTTAAAGGTAAAATGTAACAGCTTGTCATAATTATGTTTCATATTGGCAGGTGTTCTGAACTTGCTGTTTGATAACTAGACATACAAATTTCAGCTCTTAAAGCTTTGCAGCCAATTTAAGGGCTCATTTATTTCACTGACAGCAAGATGTATATGTTGCCTGGCAGAGTGGATGTCTGGGGCCAAATCCACCAGTTTGTTGCTTGCTTGTCTCACGGGAAGTAAATAGTAGCAATTTTTCAGCATAGGCATACCAGCACAAGGTGTTTAGCAAATAAATGAGCATAAGATGACCTGTGGTGTCCTGAAATTACTAAAATTCATGAATAATAAAATGATCTATAGCTTGTTAGCAGAGGGCTATAGCAAAGGCTAATTTGCAGTCACTGAAGCTTTACAGGATAATTTGTAACTTTTGAAAATTTAATGACTTCATCAGCTTTTACCAGTTTTTCTTTTTACCAATATAATTGTCTGAAAGCTACCTTCGGCAGAGCTCTTCTGTCTAGATAATATCACAATCACCTATGTCATCACATTATGAATACTTAACGGACTTTATCTGAAGAACTACTTCTCTTTTCTTTTATCTTTCCTTTCATGTCTGTATTACGGTAACTAACAAAAATGTGTCTTTATCCTATGAAGACATACTTTTCATTTTGTTAAATCTTCTTGACATGGGAGACAGTTATAAGAAAAAAAATCAGTAGAGTAATGCAAAGGGAAGAGGAATTTAAAACATATATATGTTAACATATACATAAATACATATACATATTTGAGCAAACTATAGCTCACTGGAAATACACTGAAAGCACCCTAAAACAAGATCAAAGAAATCAGATGGAATCTTAAAGGGCTCTGCACATAACATATCACACATATTCAACAGCATTTAGTTACGGCTTTGCCAAGGAAAAGAGGGACCTGTGAGTTTTGATCCTCGATCACAGTGTTTATTTTTAATTAGATGAGATAGTCACTAACCCATGCATACAGAAATAATCAAGGGAACAGGGACCAAAACCACAGCTGTTGTCTCCTTCACCTGAAAGGCTGATCACTGAGTACGCTGTTCTTTCGTCCTTCCAGATTCAAACATTTTGAATTCTTTGGTGTCTTAATACTCGCTGTCTCCTACGTACATTACAGTTGGAGCCAGATTTGTGTTACCTTGGATATTGCTACATGAAAACGGGATGTAAGCCAATAGTCAGGCATACTTCAAAGTGAAGACTGTGGTTATGTTAAGCATTGCAGGAGTGCACACACTCCTGCAGCTTATAATTTGCTTTTCAAATGGTGACACTGTTTTAAGGCCTCTGAATTCTCTGTGTCACCTATCTCATAGGTTTCCTGGGCACATTTAGAAAAATATGCCCCTTCGCTACACTTTTGTGTGTCCCCTTTCTACATAAAGATCCCCACCCCTCGACGGGTATAAATATAACTACAGGTTGACGGCACCTTTTTCTCACCTAGTGCCATACCTTTGAGAAAGAAGAGATCCATCTAAAACTAGTGAAGAAAGTCCTATGCCAGGATTTATACGGGACTAACTCATTTCAATACCAAATGTACCTATCAGAGGAATGTTCCACCTGCAAAAACATACATTTCTATCAGGAAATATTTGAACGTTAATCTAGAAAAGCAAAAATAGAAAATGGGAGCATCCCCTGTGCAATCGCTACTTTTTTAAAAACATACTCTTAGTTAGGGAAGTTGAATTTTTAAACCATTAAAAAGTAAAGATAATTAACATCATTCACATAATACAGAGAAACAGCGATATTCGTCAGATACTTTTTAAAGTGCTTTAAGGGGATACTTACGAAGAGAATATTAGAAAAAGAGAAAGTACAACTGGAATATAGCAATATCTGGAAAATACAATTTAAGGAAAAGAGTATTCAAAGGAGGAAAGGGAAAGATAAAATAAATGAAATAAGTAGCTAGTGCACTTATTTTACAATTTTAATTCATTTTTAACCTTTGAACACTATTGAAGGCAAAAAATTGCAAAATTTATTCATTTATAGAGCCTTTTTAGTTTATTTTAGAAGTAGTTATTCTCTGACAATGCAGAACAAATCTCTCTTTTTAAAATATTTTTGATTTATGATTTAAAATTAATGACTTAGAAAGTATCATTCTACACAATATTTATATTGGTCTTCAAGTATTATATGTTGAGAAATCGCTGTATTATATGTTGAGAAAATATAAGATAGATCATGTGCAACAACGGGTTTCTCCAGATAACGGGCATCCTGAAGGAAACTTTACATAGGTAATCACAGTGACCTTGCTCTCTGTGGACAGTGTTTTTTGTAGTCAGAGCATATGGACCATGTACTTAGTCCCAGAACTTCAGAGTGGGTGCTTAAATCACAGTAAGTGGGAATTGCTCCTGAAAAAGGAGCTCAAATCACAGTAAGTGGGAATTGCTCCTGAAAAAGGAGCTCTTTTTTTTTTTTGATTTTGTTTTATCCCCATCTCTGTCAAAGCAGTGATGTATCCTTCTGAGTTTTCTTGGGTAGAGGAAAAAAAAAAAAGATTAGGGACCTTGATCATATCACCTTCACTAGTCTGCTACTAAAAAAAAACTGAAAAAAAATCCTATTTCATCCCCTTACCATGCTTCCCCAGGAACTTAAGCTCTGTGAGCCAAAGGTAGTAGAACAATGAAGCAGTAGTTTAATGTTGTTTTTATGTTTAAATAAATTATTATCCTCTTTCTTTTTTCTGTATCCCATATCTTTTTTGTTCTTTCAGGCTATGAATATGCAGATCAAGTACTCTGTCTTTCTCTTTTTTTCCAGTAGCAAAACCATTAATAATTCCGTATAGGATTCTGACTATTTGGTAGTCTAAGAGCAGCTGTGAATTGCCCAGAAAAGATCCACCCCTTGTGGACACCGTGTCAGCATGATACCCGGTGATGACAGTGCACCTGAAGTCTCTTTAGGCTTGAACACACCACAGGCACAGTGTGCTGGGTCTGCCTGTTTGGCTACAGGCTAACCTGGACACAGTTCGCTGGGAGTCTCTGAATAGTCACACACCCAGAAGGCTGAAACTTGTATACATATACATCTCTGGAAACCGTCTTTTTAGGTTGTACATACGCTATAACATTGCTATATGTCTTGGCTGCAGAAAGTATTTTCTAAATGTGTAAGGTTGTTGGATAACTGCATTCATTCTGAGCTTGCATGGCAAATCTCATATGCTCCATAGGTAGAGAAACAGCAATTAATATTATCTACCAGGATGAGAGAGAGACTCCTGCAGCACCGAGACTGAAGAATAAAGATATTAAATTTTCATACCATCTTAACACCAAGTAATGTTTACCAGCTCATTCAATCTCCTTATTCAAGGTCTAAAATGAAATAATCACTTTAACTGTTCATGGAGAATATTGCACAATTTTGACTATGTGATATATTCGTGATCTAAACCAGAATCCATTTAATCAGTTACCGAATCAAACTTGAGATCTAGGGTGGCTTTTCTATCGAGGACAGCGGGATGCGTTCCCGACAGAACTTTATCAAGGGTTCTCACCACAAAGGTCTGTCTTAGTTACTCTTTTTTGCACTAAGCACAGACAGCAGCAGTTCACACACCAGCACGAAGCCCGGCATCACAGCCCTCGGAAAGGAAGTCGACTGTGCCTGCTCGGTAACCCTCAGGTGGGGAGGTGGGCGAACTGCACCAGATAAAAGCATTAAAGCTGTTAACACTCTGGTCTGATCATTCTAATATGCAACATTCCAGCAAGTCAATTTAATGAGCTTAGTGCAGTAAGAGCAATTTCAGCTATTTTCACATATTTGAGTGCTTGAATGTGAGCTATATTTCCTTCTTTTATCTTTTTAATACACCTAATTAAAACTACACAGACTTGGTTAACTTTTTAAAATAGCCACTCTCTACAGAATACTGGGAAAGGAGCAAAATTAGTCAAGTATTTTTAGAACTGCTTGTGCCCTTAAACTGAAAATGTTATCATTTATACATCTGTGAGCAAGGATTACAGGATCAGACCCTGAATTACATTTTACTCATGCTTATCAATTGTTTCCAGACTATTACATACATGCTTTATCCACAGATTAGTTTAAAAAATAATCCTTTTTTTTACCTGATATTTTTACCTGATATTGTGTGGTTTAATGGCTTTGGGGGGGTGGTTGCAGGAAGGGTGGGACTCTGCGGGGCCCTCAGGGCAGGGGTGCCATCCCAGATGCGTAGGGAGCGCATAGGGGTGCCCCACGTGGCTGTCAGCTTGGCAGGAGGAGCCACGGGTCTCCCACCCCACCAGACAGGGTGGGGGGGGAGGGGGAGGAGGAGGAGAAGGAGGAGGAGGAGGGGGGATTTATGAGCTCGCAGAGGACGCCAGAGGAGGCAGCAGGGAACTCACCAAGGGCCCCGCATCCCAGACGAGAGGAGGCATCAGGCTGCTGTGCCGCTGCTGGAAACATCCAGACCCCTGTGCAGCGTACGAGCGCCTGGGGAGATGCCAGAGGCAATGGAGGACCCATCGACACATGCTGCACCGGGGAAACTCATGGCTTTAGGGCAGCTGTACAGGAGGGAGCAGGGCTCAGCGGGGGTTCCAATCAGTTGGTGCCCAGGTCGGCTGGTACCCACAGTCTGTGCCTGGGGGCAGGGGAGGCCTCAGGGTGTCCAGGAGCATCTGTCTTCTACCCATCTTCTTGCTTGCCTAGCCACAATTCTCAAGTAAATAACTTGGGGCTGCACTAATCGTATCTAACTCAAGTTGACCTTAACCCTATTTGGTCCAGAGGTTTTAAACTCCTTCATGACCTACCAGCACTCTCGGGCACGCCTATTGCATCAGGAGCCGTCCTCCCGCCGACGCCGTGCCCTAATCCCGCTCCGGGGCCCGCCTGCCCCCCCGCTCCTCCAGGCTGCGTCCGCAGGGGCGAGCGCACGCCCCGGCCCGCGCTGGGGAGGAACCGGGGCCCTACAGGCGACACACGCAAAAGGGAGAGTCAGAGCCGCGCTCCGGCAGACCCGGCGCCGCGCAGACCCGGCGCCGCGCGGCCCCCGGCCCGACTCCCCCCCCCCGCCCCGCCGCCTCCACGCAGCGACGGCCCCGGCTGGCAGGACACAGCCCGACACCCGCGGCCACCCGAAGGCACACGCTCGCCTCACCTCGCCTCACCGCGGCCCCCACATGCTCGACTCCAGCGCGCCTCTGCCCTCGCCCGCCGCCGTCCAGCCAAAACACCCGCCCTGCTCGCCGCCATCTTGCCCGAGCGCGAGGGGCGGGGGGAGCGCGAGGGGCGGGGGGAGCGCGAGAGGGGCGGGGGGAGCGCGAGGGGCGGGGGGAGCGCGAGGGGCGGGGGGAGCGCGAGGGGCGGGGGAGCGCGAGAGGGGCGGGGGGAGCGCGAGAGGGGCGGGGGGAGCGCGAGAGGGGCGGGGGGAGCGCGAGAGGGGCGGGGGGAGCGCGAGGGGCGGGGGAGCGGAGCGCGAGGCAGGCCAGACCCGCAATGGCCCCACCCTCGCGTGGTCGCAGCGCCGCGCTGCAGCCGGCCGGCTCCCGCGCGCTAACCGCAGCCCGCCGCGCCACCCCGGCGCTCAGGCCGAGCAGCGAGCGCCCCGAGGCTGCTCTGCCCGCGCCCGAGAGAGCGGCGGGCATCAGCGAGCAGGCGCTGGGGCTGCCCCGGGGAGAGAGCGCCGCGGAGCAGCTCCGAGACAGCACTGCCCGTCCCCGCGCCCCCAGGAAGCACCGAGAAGGAAAAGCCCTCTCGGGAAAAGCGCTCCCGGTCCGTGAGCACCGGGCAGGGGGCACGAGCGCGGCCCCTGCGCTTACCCGTCCCCGAGAGAGCGCAGAGTAGCGGCCAACGCGGCGACCGGCAGCGCGCACGTGTGCGCCGGCTGCCCGCAACGGTCTTCGTACGCAGCGGTGGCCGCCGGCGGCTGCAGTGCTGCCTTGTCGACACGCGAGGGCAGCCGTGAGCGCGCCGGAACGCAATGCGCATGCGCGCCCCCCCTCCCGCGTGCAGTGCCGCCTTTCAGACACGCGAGGGCAGCAAGGAGCAGGGCGCAGCGCTTTCCTGCCCCCCTTGCAAAATACTCGCTAGGCAAAAGTGGCTTGGGCTCCTCCCGAACGCTTACCTGGCTTCATTACTACAGCTATTAGGAACCGAAGTGCATAGCCTTCTAGAAAAGGGAACGACCGTCTTTTCAGAACTTCCTGCGACTCCCCAGAATTGTCACTGCCTTGCATCAGCAGCCAGCTTCTTCCAACCCAGCCGCAAGAAACATTTTGCCTTCCCGGCAGAACTTTCTGCTCCCCGGGGGGTCCAAAGGAAACCCGTCACTCACTACTGTCTGTCAAAACGTACCGGAAGCCCTCAAATACAGGACAAGACGCCTTCTCTAAGGAAGCTGACTACTAGGTCTGCTTCACGGCAGCTTCTCCCCAGTATCAGGGCCCACTCAATAAACAAAATAGGACGAGAGATGTCTTAATCTGCTCCAAGTGCTTTCGTAGAAGAGAACAACATCAAAACGAGGTATTATTGCATTTAGCCTCCACTACACGTGCTACCCCAGCGCCACTGTGACTGCTTATTAGCAATAGCAATTAACAACTATGATTAGTGGTTTGATTTTCTGTTAGTCTAAGTATCTGATGTTCTTGTACATGCTATATTAGATTTTTGTCACAGGAACAGTGAATAAACAAGAAGCCACTGTCTTACCATGTGAGCAAAATGAGAATTGTGAATACAGTTCTGTGATTAAACATTTGGGTGGGGGGGATGTCTGAAAGTTCCTGGCTAATGAATTCCCAGGAGTTGGCTGATGAGAAGAATAATTTAAGATTTCTTTAATTGATATTTTTTAAACATTTTAATATGTGGATCTAAATGGAAGTTGCTTGTAACTCAAAAATCAATTTTTATATTTTAACATTGCTATCTGTAATACTTGTACATTTAAAATATATTAATTGAAATGCACACTAACTGGAAAAAAGCTTTAGGCAACAATAATAGAATGCTGTTACTTTTTTTTTTACATTTGATTGGAAATATGCACAAAAATGTATTTCCATACACAGAAAAAGAAATTTTCCAGAAAATATGTTTACAATTTTATCTTTATTCACTGTCATATGAAAATTACAGTCACATAAGGTTGTCTTCTTGTAATCTATTGAGAAATACTCTATCTCCAGGGTATGGCATAAGCCTCTTTTTCTGAGGGCATCGACATCATGGCAGAAAAGAAAGAAAGAAAAGAGCCCATCAGCCCAGGTGACCACTCCATCTCCGGTCGCTGGAAAATGCCAATTGAACAGAAAAGGAGGTGTGAGAAGACGCGCAGATACCGTCCATACTCCTGACCACTCCAGAAGTAAGACCCACGAACGAGTGACTGAGCGAGATGGGGAAAAGTGGCTTTGTGGGAGGGCAAGGAGCCTGCTCCTGAGCCCGTGCCCACCTCTGGTGCCATCCCCCAAGGGAGGGACTGCCTGGGACACCAGCCCGCAGCGGTCAGCAGACGTCTGTGAGGTGTGCGTGGGACGCGGGGGTGTCACAATGGCCTTGGCTGCCCGCCCGGGCGTCTGGGGAGGTGGGGTCTTCAGTGGCTTGCTCCTTCACCTGTGAGGAGGTAGCTGGAGCGAGCACTGCTGTCCGGAAGGAATTCCTTCTGAGATGAAGAGATTACGATTGTGGTGGGGTAAGGGCCACTCCTCAGTTCTTTATGGCAGGCCCACAGAGCTCCTCCCGTTCGGGGCTGTCCTCTGCTCGATTTCTAAATGCCTGATCTCGACCTGGATCCTCCTGCTGTGAACTTCTCACCCAAGGAACTCATCCACAAAATCCCTCGGAGGGAAGGGAAAGGAAGCAACCAAGGCAGAGTCGTTTTTCTGCTGTGTCTCCTCGGCACACTGCAGACAACTTTGATGCCATCTACCAGACGTCAGGCCTGCCTGCCTGAATCTGGTGGCTCCAATACGCCCACCTTTGGCTGGGTAATAGAGGCACCTGCTGCAAACCAGCTGGTCTTCTGGTGTTAGCAGTGAGGGGAGGAATTTCCCTGAAGGCTGGGGAGCCGTTTGACCCAGCCTGATGCTAATACCTGAGGGCAGGTAATCCTCAGCTTGTTTCCTTCCAGGTCGCTTGACTAAAAGAGCTTCCCGGGTGAGACCTGAGGAGCCTGAGGATGGAGGCGTGGATGCAGAGTCTCCTCCTGCAGCCACCAACACCTTGCCTGGCTCTGTGGTCTCCTTTCTGTGCCAACTGCAGGAAAATGAGGTAAGGGAGTGGCAGTTTCAGTGGATTCCGCCTGAATTCAAGCACTTGGATTCCGAACGTGCCTGGCTCAGGCACCAGGGGATGTGCTCTTGCCACATGGTAAATGCACTCTCCTGCAAACACCGCATCACAGAAATGCAATTTTTGCCAGTCATTAGGAGACAATGCTACTGCACATCATCCTTTCTCACAGAAGGCAGGAGTGCAGTAGAGGACACGGCCAACCTTCTGGTCATTTGCTCTCCCCAGGCTTCCTCCTTTTGTCGACATATTCTCTGAAAACTTCCTGAGCGCAGCAGTAGTCCTACACCCACCCTAAGCCCCCGGCCACCTCTCTGTCTGGGCTGCTGTCTGCGGCTCCGACCATGCTTTGATCTTTGTCGACTTCTCAAAGACAGTGAAACATAAACATAATTTGAGAACCAATCTGTGCAGGGAAGGCAGATCTCCCGGTATGATCCACAAAAGTTACCCCAGGAACTTCCCTAAGGAGCCGGGGGAAGCCTGTGAGTCAGGCCCTACCAAGGAAGTCTGGAAATGCCATTGTCCCGTGTATTCCTTTTGCCCCCGGCACTTTGTTTGGTCTAGAGGAGCTATGAGCTCTTTGGGGCAGCAACTGTGTGGTTGCAGAATATCCAGCAGAGTGGAGGGAGCTGTGAAGTTGGGGAGATCCTTACCAGAGCAATGGGTGGATCCTCCGTTTGGCGAAACACTTCCTTGTGAGGCTGGTCACTCAGCTACTTTCTAGGACTAGATCCTCGAAATGGAGCTGTCTGCATGATGCCGTTTGGGAAGGCTGTACGGACCAAGTGCTCTACGACATCCTGGTCATCAAGGAGAAAGAAGTTCAGATGTTCCCTGTTCTGATTTGTCCTCAGGGTAATCGGGTAGAAATTTACCAGGAACTGGGGAGAATCCTCCAGGAAGATGGCGACCATTTGGAGAGAGATCTGTTAAGCCAATTAATAACATTGGCTTCAAGGGATTTGAGAGTGGCAAGCTTGTTCTCTTCGAAACTAGTCAAAGCATCCTGCCTAGAGCCCTGTTGTCTGGAAAGCTATAGCATGACACCAAAGATCTCCCCTTTGCCTTAAGAACCAATGACAGTCCCCAGATCCCACTATGGGAGACTCTTCCTCAGGGCAGCTGACTCCTTGAGGGAAAGGGCCATATCCAGCCAAGCTCTTGAGCAGGTGCAACCTCTGAAGTAGCTGCCCTGTGTAAAGTGGCACTGGGCCTTTGGCTGCAGCTGAGGCAAGCAGGCCCACGACTGCTGTAACAAGCATGTCTGTGCTGAAGGGAAAGGCTCCAGGCAGGGAGGCAGAAACTCAGCCTGCTTCCACACGGTTGGCCATTGGATTACCGTTCTTAGGTAGTCATCCTGCTTTGAGGAAGAGGCATGGCGAAGTGCCAGTCCCTTCCCTGCTGTACCCAATATTCCATCTGGCCTTCTGTGTGGAGCGTGTTCGTTGCTGGAGCCTTCTGGGAGCTTCTCTGTTCCTATTCTCCCGCTGTCACAAAGGGAAGGGAGAGGCAGCAGTAGCACAGAAGGGCAAATGGTCAAACTCTTTCTTGACCAACAAGTTTAGGACTGCTGAACTGCTTACCTTTCACAAAGGGGCAAAGCGGTGGCAGCCAAACAAGGCAGGGAATATTTATCACTGATGGATCTCTCTGGAGAGATGACGTTTCTCTCACTCTTCCCTTCAACATGGAAATGTAGAGCTGAAGTCATACAGCCATCGTTGGCTAGTTCCATCTGCCCCGCTGCCTCAGTCTTTCCTGTGTTGATGGTTTTCCTTCATGGTCCTTTTGTAGGGTGTAACGGATGTCGTGCAAAGAGCAGCAAGTGACATCCTGGTCTCCCTGGCCCGCTCTCACTTCCTACAAGTCATGGAAGAGCTACAGCGTCATCTGAAGCCTGTGGAGGATATCCCTCAGGAATTTGTTTTTATAACCCTCAGCAAACTGGCCACGAGCTATGGTACGGCAACTTGGGCTGCATGCTTTGGTGCTGGCTTCTTTGAGCAGCGGGAGAAGGGTTTCGGTTGTTGGAATATGGGAGGGCTACAGGGTTATGGCTTCCACATCTTTTGCTGCCTGGGAGCAGTCGGAAGTGGTGGCTTTGTCCCCTGAGCTAAGTGCCCTAAGGATGGGACCGTGGGAAGACCCAGCCTAGCGGAGTTCTGCTCCACTCTGCTTCCAGTCCCACCCTGAAGGGCTTCCCTGCTCCCATCCCTCGGGGAAGGGCACCCTTGCTGAACAGCTTTCCTGACAGCAGGTTGTTTGCTTTCCCTCTGCCCTTCTCTGCAGCACTGAGCTGCATCCCGTTTCTGGAAATGACCTGGAATGTCATGTACACCATGCTGGGGCGAGTACAGAGCAGCAGGATGAAGCAAGCCTTCTGTGCTGGTAAGTGTCCACCTCTAGTGCCAGGGCTGCACTGGGATGCAGAGGGAAGGGGAAGTTAGTGAGCGGCAGTCGGCACCCAAGTCTCTTCTCTCTCAAGCTGCTACTGCAGGTTCTGAACCTCTAGGGAGCTCCAGCCCTTTAAAGCTCCAAACAGTCTGTACAACATAAAAGAATGTCTAAAGCTCAGGAGATGGCTGTGGCCAGGAAGGGAATGGAGTTGTTGGAGTTTTACTACTCAGCTAATTTTACTACTCAACAGCTAATCTTGGAGGGGGGAAAAAGGACTAGCAGGAACAAGGAGGAGAAGAGGGAGGAGAGAAACAGCTTAGCATTTCAAGGAAGGCATTTTCAAACATTTCACGCCTGCCCCAGAACCCAAAACTGCTCTGGAGCTAAGTGCTGATGAGCATGGGACGGCAGTTTGAGACAGGCTGGAGTGATAATGCAAACTCTTCTCTCTGGGACATACTTGACAGAGTGACCTTTCTCCCCATCTTTCATGCAGTTCTGGAAACGTGGTCGAAAGGGGTGACTGTTTACTTCCAAGACTGGGCAAAGTGCTCCTTCCCTCGAATAGGGGAAGCCCAGCTTTGTGAGAAGACATACCCTTTCTTCTGCTACGTGGTCAGAAACTGGCTGGACTGTGAAGAGAAGGAGGTGAGACTGGCTGCCTTTGTGGCCCTTTAGCAGCAGCAGCTGCAATGCTGGAGTTCACCTGTCTTTCTGGGGAACAGTGGTGTCACGTCAGGAGAAGTGCTTTCCAGGGAGGAAGCAGGTCGTTGAGGCGTTGTCTAGAGCTGGGAGCCTGCTGCAGCTCGACAGTGTGGAAATGCTGTGGGCCAACAGGCAGTGTGCCTGGAGTCCCGCTTTGCAGCCTCGCGATGAACTAGTGAGGCCAGGCCGGGTCTGGAGAACCGCCGCTGGGAACCAGCCAAATTCCAGTGGCCTTTGAGCCCCAAGGGTCTTGGGTTTAGAAGAGGGGAAATGTTCTCTCTCTTCTCGAGCAAGACCGTTTCCTCCAGAGGAAGCTGGGAAATGGCCGTCTTTGGGAAGGGGGAAGTTTGTGTCTGGGGGATGCTGCCTCCTAGAGCAGAGCTTCAGTCGGAGCAAACAAAGGTCTTCTGTCTTCCTTGTGTGCAGCTCAAGGAGGACATCATCAGGGCTGTGGCAGCTATGATGGGCCTCCTCCTTCATCAGGAAGAGTATCAAGGGCATGTGTGCGACCAGCTCTGCTGGCTCTTGGACCAGTATGAAGAGGTCCAAGATGGTTTTCACGTGACCAAGGTGAGGTGTCTGGCAAGATACGATGTGGCTGCATGGGTCAGGGTGAGTGTGTGCTGGGATCAGGGAGCTGTGGGAGTTCCTGGAGGAGCTGGGAACCTGTTAGAGAAGAAGCCAAGACAGTCGCACACAGATGGAGGGGGAGGCTTGATACTGCCTGTTTTTTCAGGGCAGAGAACAGCCAACTGTGGAGGCATGCTGTCCTGTGTTAATGAGCTGCTCTCACTCACAAGCCACCCTCTCGTTTTCACTTTTTCTTGTAGCGTCTCAGGCATTTCTTGGAAGCTGTGGAGAAAACTGAGCCCTTTATCCCCAGGGAAAGAGTTTTTATCATCTGCATTGTTGTGCACAACCAGGTAAGCAGGGGCTGAACATCTTGCACTTCCCTCTGGGTTAGCAGGTCTGCCTCTGGTTGGCAGGAAAGACCCATGGGGTGGCAGGGCAGAGTTTCCCTCCTTTGGGCTTTTCTCATACCTTGCAGTCAGGTCCATACAGCTGTTGAGGCCCCCATTCCGGCCAGGTGCCCACGGACTTTTCCAGGGCTGCTTTGCCTGGTTCCAGGGACAGCTCAGTTCACAAAGGAGTTTCCTGCTCGGGCAGAGAGCAGGAGGAATCTGGAGCCCAGAGAGCTGAAGCTGAGCCTTGGAATCCCAGCCAGCCCTTGTATCCTAACGGCCTTTTGCTGCTGCGGAACTGACTGGAACTCAAAGGTTGCTCTTGCCTCTAGGGCGTAGCCTTTGTTTTGGCTGTGGGTCCCCTGTCGTAGGCTCAAACTCCCTCTGGAGCGTTAGAGTGGAGCTGACAAGACGCTCAGGAAGGTGTTCATCTCTGACTCCAGGATCTAGAAGCTGTCTGTCAGAGCACAAGCTCATCTCTGGCCTCTCCGTAGAGTTCCAGAGAGACAGAAGGGTGGGGGGGAAGCAGAAGACAGCTTTGAGAGGACAGAGCACTGTCCTTCTTGAATGGCATCTTTCCCTGTGAGTCCCCAGGGAGACAAGACCTCATAGGAGCGATTCTTTTCAGTCTCTCTCAAGACTGATCCTAAAACGTACCTCATTCCCACAGCTCTCGGATGTGACCAAGAAGCACCGCATTGGCCATAAAACAGAGCTGTGCCACTGCATGCTGCTACTAGGTAAGGAGAAAACAGAATTTGGCTGTGGTTTCTTTGAAAGCTCTGCAATGGGAGAAGAGCTTGATTGTTAACCTAGAACATGATTTCTTCCCTCCAGCCCGAAGCTTCCCTGAGGAGACCATGGAGTTTCTGTACTCACAACTGGAGGCTGAGAACGAGGCTTCTAGAATAGCAGCCCTGTCTCTGCTGAGATTCTTTGTTCATTGTGACTGTAAGTAACACTAGGAAGAAAATAGGAGGAATGATGTACTTTGGCTGAGGGACTACGAGCAGAAACAGCCAAGAGCTGAAGCCATGAACTGCCAGAGCCTGATCAGAGGAGGTGTTCAGGCTGTGCAGTTGGGCTGTGGTAGACCAGACTCCTCTGCAACCTGAGTGCACAAGAAGTGCACACTCCCTGAGGTATCTCAGAAGTCGCCCGAGTCCCCTTCAGCTCTGAGAAACAGGCCAGCAGCCTTGTCAAAATCCATGGAGGGCACACGCTTAGTGTGGACCAAGCACCTTACCATGTTTCAGCTGAGAAAGGGTGAAGCACAGAAATGCGTGGGTGCTTACAAAGACTATGTTACCCAAATGAATTGTAGTCTCCAACCGTATCAAACCCAGCCGAGCAGTCTGTCTGGATAGTTATTGACCACGCTTCGTCAGGGGTGACAGCTGAAGCTCAGTAACACTCCGAGCATAAAGAGTAGTGAATTCCAGTGTGGATCCCATTTTTCTAACTCTCTGTGTTAGGCAGTCCCTGTTGCTCCTGGCTTCTGCTGCTTCCCCTGAAGTCAGATTTTGGCCCCGTGCTTTCTGTCTAGCTGTCCATGAGAAAGCAGAGACATTTTGACAGTGCTCTTTTGGAGGGGTGGGCTCTGCCTCAACGTACCTGTACTTCCTTTCAGCAATGGCGATAAGAAAGAACATGTTCCTGGTTGTCAAGGCAGTGGAAACTGTCTTTGGAGACCACCGGAGTAAGGTGAGGTGGCTGGGGAAGGGATGGTAGCCTGATGAGTGACAGGGGAAGCATTTCCCTACGCAGTTTGGATCTAGCCTAGGCATATGTTTCCTGCTTCGGAGAGAAGGACTCATGGTTACTCTTGTTTGCAATCTCCTCCCCGGCAGGTGAAGGTGGCTGTTCTTGGTTTCATCAAGGAACTGTTCAGCTCTGGTGTCGAGAACTGTTCGGCCTGGGGTCTGGTGGCCTATGTTTTCAGGGAGTTCAGTCGGGCCACCAGCAGACTGGTAAGAGGAGAATGTGACATTTGGGGCTTTGTTTTGTGCCTTTTGTCCACTGACTACTGCACTGAGCTTCCCTGAAAATGTGGAGGCCCCCAAGCAGCAGCCCTTGAGTGCCTGGTGCCATGACCTCATCAGCATCCCAACCGACTTGAATCGTGGGTCTCTCTGTTGCTGTCAAGGGTGCGGCTGTGGTGCTACACCACCATGTCATGCAATGGGAGGCACCGTGGGAGAGTAAGAAAAGAGCAGTGGTGCTGCCAGGGATTTCAGCAAAACTGCTTGGCAAAAGCCACCCTGGAAAAGTGGATTCTCAGCAGGATACAAAGGTGGACAAGTCTTTTCTGAACTGCTGATGGATGATCAGCAAAAGACAGAAATTGTGGGCTAAGCAGGACAAGCCGGAAAAGCTCTCCAGTTCTTTCCTTGTCCTCCATATTTCTGTCCGAACCTGTCCTGCCCTCCATGCAGTGCTTTCGGGCCCTGTGTGCTTTCTGGAAACAAAGGGACCACAGGCACCTCTTTCTTAGGTGTTGCCAGCCAGGTCCACAGGGAATGACTCCTTGTAGGTGGCTCACCAGAACAAGGACTTGGTGAAACTCTTGGCTTTGGCTGTGCCTTTCCTCTTGTTCAGTCATTTGCTGTGAGGCTCCTGAAGGCTGCATTTGTAAGGAGAAGCGTGTCAAGAACTCCCACCTCCTCTTCCTTGTCCTTGGGGCCAGTTCTGCTCTCCTTTCAGTGCAGGAATTGAGCAGAACTCCTCTGAAGAGCGTTTCTTTGGTGTCATTAAAACAGAGCTCGGGCCATTGAGCATCTGCTGTCGCGAATAAACCATTTACCCCCATTGGTTGGGTAATTGCAAACAGGCAGTTGCTCTCTCTGCATTCTGTGTAGTTTTCCTTGCAGTCCAGGATGTGACCCCTACTATAGGATTTCCCATTGTCTTACCTCAGGTGACCTGTGCTCCCAAAGCAAAAGCCAAGTCTCCTACTGAAGCCTCTAGCCTCTTCCTGAAGAAACAGTAGCTGATGGGAGTGTTTTCAAACTTGTGTCTTGCAGGAGACAGGAAACCTCTCTGAGAGGGAAGCAGTGGCAGAGACCGCGCTTCAAACTCTCTGCTTACATGTCCTCGACACCCTGGACGTCTCAGCAAGCGGCATGACAAGAGTAAGTCATCCCACCACCTGGTGCTACTCCTTGCCTTGAGGATACCTTCTTCTAGCCCTCCCCCTCCCTGCTGACAAGCTCTTCCGAGCACGGGGCTACCAGAATGTCTTGTCGGAGGAGAGGGGAAATGAAGCCTTGTGAATAACAGTCCAAGAGATGGGCTCAAGTGGGGATTAGGACAGTGGACTAGAAGGAAGAGAGACAGAAGAGAAAGGGTGGGAGAGACATGAAGTAATGCCCTGGAGAGGGCTAACAGTGGAGGGGCTGGGTCATAGCCACAGAGGACAGCCACTATGAAAACAGGAGTTGAAGGGATGGAAAGAATGACGTGCTGAATTGCTGTATTTTGCTCTGCAGCTCCTATGGCCAAGGCTCCTCCAGTTCGTAGTGCCAGCTCAGTACACTGGCACTCTGGTCCCACTCTCCCGCTGCCTCAGGGAGCTCGTGGAGAGACAGGAGAGAGCAGAAGAGAAGGAGGAACCCAATTACCTGTGCTACCAAGAACGCGGTAAAAGAGAGAAACTTCCAAAGTATTCTGTCCTGCTCTGTCAGGTGGACAGGCTGAGCCTGTGTGTGTCTCTGTCCCCTGGCAGACCCAACTGGGAGGCTGGGAAGAGTGAACAGCACAGCCTTGCCCTTCTGCTAGGTGACAGGGAGTCCTGCCCTGTATTTCCTTTGTGGAAATTTCCTCTGCATTTCCCAGAGAAAATGCTTTGCTCTTCATTTCTCAGCATTCTCCCTGTAAAATGGAGGACTCCTTGCTGGCAGTGCTGGGGAGTTACCTTCCTTTCGGCACGTTAATTGCATGGATACCCTAAGATGGGAAAAGCTGGGGGAAGGCAAATTTATCAGCAGATTATCAGGCCCCTTCAGTCCTGTCCTGGAGGCTTTGCCTGGGATGGACGGGTGATCATCTTGTGTGGGACTTGGCCTGCTGAAATGGATCTTTCTTTCTCTTTCCAGCCAAACTGCCAACTCCCCAGGCTCTGCTGGTACGTCTCCTGGTGAGTAGTTGGGGACTCCTCGGGGCAGAGTTTTCCTGATCAAGGGAAAGGGGGAGAGCTCCGGATGGAGACTGCTTTCAAGGCAGATGCTTGCAGCCTTCAGGGAGGAACAAGCCTGCTGGAGGGCGTCTTGCCCTCCAAGGACTGCCTGGGCATTCCCAGTGTGGACCTCTCGAATAGCAAGGACGCGCCATTCCTCAGGGAGGCAGTGCAAAAAGAGAAGCAGTTCTGCTGTGTGCTGCCTGCCATGGCACCTGCAAAGCCCCTCTCCTTTCTCAGACAAACTGCTGTTCCTCTGTCAGGCTGGAGCTCTAATTCTCTCTCCTTCCCTCTTCCAGGTGCTTGCTTGCTCTCCTTATGAAGGAGGTGGCCATGGAGCTGTTGCCCTGCAGCTGCTGAAGACCCTTCACAGGGCAATTCACAGAGCGGTGGGGATTCCCTGGATGGCCCAGATCCCTTCCTTGCTGCAGTACCTTGAAGGTAAAGTGTCCGCTGGGAGGGGATTGATTTGAAGAGGACAGAAGGGAAGTCAGGAAAAGGCAGGTCCCCAGAGTGCCTGAGGACAACGGAGCCCTTGAGTGTCTTAAAGCTGTCTTGTTCTTCATCCCTCCCAGTTCCAGGGAGCTGGAACTGACAGCTGAGAGAAGTAATGCTCCTGAAATAATCTGATCCCTGTGTGGGCTTTAGCCTGGCATATTGCATCAGAATGGCAGGCTCTGGCAGCATCCTCCCACCCTTGCTTGGACAGTGTTTGTGAGTGGTTACATTCCCCCTTGAGGAGATTTTGTGGCACTGCCCTCTCCTTGGAAGCTCAGAGTCACCAGTCGAGTCCAGCTTGGCAGTGGCAGTTCTCTCTTGCACTAAGCTCCAGCTGGTTGTGAAAGGCCCTTCTGCCTCATTTTTCTTCCTGTGAGGAAATAGACAGCTGCTTTGACCAGCAGTCAGTATTCCCCAGCGTTGATTCCATGGTCCTGAACAAATGGGACTTGGACATACCTTATGCATTTGGACTCACAAAGGGGCTGGTGGAGTAGCTGCCTTTGAGCCCTGACAGAACAGGTACATTCTGGGAGCTGGTAGCCTGGGAATGCTGGACTTTTTGCTTCCAAAGGAGACGTGTGGATGCTTCTTTTGGGCTCACTGTAATCAGATGACCTGCTGTTGTGTCCTCTTGTTTCCCAGGAAAAGATGAGAGCTCCCTGGACTATGCAGAATGGGAGTGCCGTCTGCTGCAGGTACAGAGTTCTTTTATGACAGCTGGGAGGTGGGGTCTTGGCAGTGAGGTTTTGGGCAAGCCTGTCCTCTCCCAGAACTTGGGCCTGTTGTCCTAAAAGCGCCACTGCCTCTTTCTCTATAGTTTCCTGAGACCCAGAAGGATCTTAGCTGCATATTGGAAGAAGGGTCTGGGGCAGATTAAAGGGGTGGGAAGGGAAGATGGATTATCCGTAGTGTGAGCTGTCCCCAGACACCTTCTTGTTACACTGGAATGAGAGAAAGACCTTGACAAAACCTGAGGAAGCATTTGCTTCACTTTTTGTTTTCTCCATAGTTCCTGAGAACATCTCTGGAAGCCATAAAGAATGAGACCTGGAATATGAAGCTGAATGGCGAGTTAACTCAGCAGATGGCCCACTATCCAAACTTTTCCAAGGAGAAGGTTGGTCCTCTGCTAAGACTTGGTCTTTACTTTTCTTCCTTGAGAGGTTTGGTGGCAGAGCCACAGGATGCTTCTCTCCCTGCATGGTTTTTTTCAATACAGTTGCTTTTCACTGCTTCCTATTCTCAGCCCTACATAATGTCTTTTTTTTTTTTCTTCCTTTAATTCTCTGTATAGAGCTGGTAACTGGATTGGGCCAAGAAATGGGCTGTTTTTGTAGTCTTGGTGCCTTGGCTGTCTCTTGGTCCTTGAGATGGGGTGGTAGCTGGGTGTTCCGCTTCTCCAGTGATGACAGGTTGCTGTGTTAGCAACCTCTTCGTGCTGGCCTCTTCTCTTTCAGAATTTCCTCTATAAGGCTGTGGGGGGAGCACTGGCAGCGTCTCAGAACATCAGCTACATTGAAGAACAGCTGCAGAGCTACTTGGAAAGAGTCAGACGTCTGGAACCTTCTGAGAGAGAGGTGGGTGCTCTCTATCCCTGCGCTCTCCAGTTTTCCCTCGGCAGCTTGGATCTCGTTGCCTGACTTGGAGCTTTTTCCTGCTGATTCCCTCAGGCAATATGCTTGAAAGCTTGAAAGGGATGAATGTGTGGGATGGAAACAGACTCACTCTTTCCCTTGTGTTGCAGGGACCGATTTCGGTGTTAGCATCCTCTGCTGAGGGCCACTTCGACCTGGCCTTGAAGACAGTCCACGACTTTGCTGCTGCTGGGGAGAATAGGAGACTTCCTAGGGTCTTCACCCTCCAGAAGGTAAGGGAAGCAGGTTTTCTCTGTTGTCTTGGCTTTCTTTGCTTGTGTAAGAACTGCCGGAAGCCTGTAGCCAGGAGTTCTGGTGCTTCAGGCGTCTTCAGGACAGATCCCATTACAAAGTCATGGATCAAAATTCCCCAGCAGTGGCAACAAACAGCAACTGGCCATTGGAACAGTGTTGGGTGTGGTTTCAGTTCAGCTGGCAAATGGAAATGAGGGATGGTCAATGGGCAGTGCTCAAACTCCTGGTGCTGTCAAGGAAGGAGGTTCTGCACTTCAGCCCTCCTTTGTCTAAGAGTTCCAGCTCTTAGACACAAGAGAGGGAGACAGTGGGAGGGAGAACAGCTCTCTCCCAGAGAGTTAACGGAGGCATTGAAGAGTTACTTGGTGAAATGTTTTGAGAAGTGTGGATGAAAAAGGCAAGCTCGTACCTGTTTGGAGGCAGTTTCTCAGCTAGAAGCAAAGGGGAAGTCTAAGGTAAAATGAAGAGGCTCGACTGAATCCTCCTGACTTTCCCAATTTTCCAGGAGCACCAGAAGGAGAACGGAGCAAAGACAGCTGCTGCTGTCATGCTCATCTACAGTAAAATAGCACTCCATGCACCCAAGCAGCAGCTTCTTGCCCGGGTCGAGACGGACATTGTAGAGAACATCCTGTGCCAGTACAGAACCAGCCCTCAGGTAGGAGCTGTGAATGCTCGGTGTCGGGACAATTAGTCTAGAGCTAGCTCCCGCCCTCCTCTGAACCGGAGCTTACTGGGACAGAGCATCTGTTTGGAAAGATCTGCTCTCAACAAGAGTCCTGGATCTCCAGTTCCAAACCTGCCACTCTATCCCTTTGACATATATCCCCGTGTCATTGCTGGTGTTCTTTGAGTTTTGGGGGACTTGTCTGAGATGTCAGAGACCCGAAGCACAAGCAGTATCCCAGGTCCAGTTCTAGCCGTTGCTCCCCATGCAGGGGACAGAGGGCTCCAGATGAGTCTCTGCAGCCTCGTAGTGTTGGCGGTAATCTGAACTGCTGCCGTCTTTCGCATACTAGTGTTTTCTGTTTCCCCGACTCTCACTCTTTCTCCTTGCACCTTGCAGGCACCGGGCATCACTTTCCCAGCCCCAGTAAATGCTCCCTGAATGAGCCTTGCTCCTTGCCCTTCTCCCATTTCCAGTTTCCGTTGTTCCAGATTTGCTTTCCCCACTGCCTTGGGCCAGAGTCCAGGGGGCTCTCTTTTGGGTAGGAAGCTGGGGAAAGCTCCTTTCTGCTTCCAGGTAGTCCATGTCTTCCTAGGATCCCAGGAGAGATCTCCTTCCACTGAAATAAGACCCAGAGGCCCTTCCCCCTAGGCTCCTGGAGGATGCAGTTTCTTCCCTCCGCAGCACTTTGAGAGTAGCTTTGGCCCTTGGGTTGATCTTTTGGCCCTCCTGTTAATCTTTTGGCCTTTGGTCCTTTGAACAGCTCCTCATCTATGTCACCTTTTTTTTCTTTCCTGGTCCTCAGGACACAGAACTCAAGCTGGCCCTAATCCAGAGTGTCACAGAAGTCAGCTGCGCCCTTCAAGGCGTTGGCACCTGTGAGAACTTCAGCTTTGCTTCGAAGAGGGTGCTGCTGGAGCTTGTGCTGGTGAGTGACATGGAATGAGAGAGGCTGTCCTGCAGAAGAGTTTGTGCACTGAGAGGGGTTTCCTCAGAGAGGCACTGTTCTCTGTGGGCTGAGAAAGGCCTTGGGCAAACTTGGGAGTGTCCGAGGCCTAGGCACCAGCACACTAGGGTCCCTTGTGCTGCCAGCTTGTGGGTGATCCCTGGGAAGAGCAGTGGGTCTGTCCTCTCTGGAGCTGCGGTCTTCCGGCAGTTCTGGGAGAAACCTGCATGGAGGCTGTCTGTGTTAGCCACACGCGCGGAAGAAGAATCTGCTCTTCTTGCTGAGGCAAGGCCCTCTTCTTTCCTGCCCTCTGACCTCTGTGTACCTGTCTCTCTGTGACCTGCAGGACTTCATGAAGCAGGAGCCCCTGGATTGCGTGGCTTCTCCCGTTCGCTACAGGGCAATTCTTGCGGTGGAGCACTTGAGGTAGGGCTTTTCCTCCTGTGTGCTGGGTTTTCCTCCGCATGTCACAGAGGAGCTGATTGAAGCTTCACAGTTGACCTGAGTGTGGGGTGAGAAGCTGCCTTTGGTGTGGGGTGAGGTGATGGTCCCCGTTTTGTATGATCCTGGAAGATGTGATGCGGTACAGATCCTGGAGCCCAGTGTTGGAGAGAGATGGCCTGAGGCTGTAGATTGGAGAAGTGTGGAACAGAGAGTGGTCTGGGCTGCAGAAAGGCTGCTGGCTGGCTGGCTGGCTGGCTGGCTGGGGGAAGAGAGCTCCCGGCTCTCTGTACGCTGGGAGTCTGATGGGCAAGAATCCATGGGAGTTGGCGGAAGTGCTCCCTCTTCATGGAACAGCAGTGTTGGGAACTGGGGCTCCAGCTTCAGATGAACTCTAGCTGCCACTGGACCCCCTCTGGCAAAGAGTAGCAAGTGTCCTTTCTGAACTCTTTCTTTTGTCTTCTGCCAGCAAGATCAAGCCATCTCTGACCCAGAAGGAAAACTGTCATCTTCTTCAGGAGTGCTTCCGAAGCCTATTTCCCCTTCCTCCCCTTGAGCAGACAAAAGAAGGGGAGGCAGCAGATGATGCTGAGCATGCAGAGGTAGCTGTCAATCCCCCTCTGCTGCTCTGCATGTTCAGAGCTGCACCTTATCATGCACTGAATGCTGGCAGAGCTGAGGCTCTGGACTCTGGCTGAGTTCTGAGGCTCTCTGATTTCAGCTACCACTCCTTCTCTCTTGCTTTTAGGCTCTCTATACACGATCCCTGGAAGCTCTTGCTCGCCTCATGACAAGTCTTGAGGAAGAGCTGACCTTGTCATGGCTCAAGGAAACCTTTCACGTGAGTAGCAAAGAGGAGAAAGGGAAACTCTCTTTTGTCAAGAGGAGAGCCAAGGATGGAGGGCCTCACGCTTTAGGGGATCATCTGAGAATAGGAGATGCTCTGGAGGCAGGTGCAAGGCATGCAATTCTTCCCTGGAGGTGGAGAAAACTATGGCCCGTCGTGGCTGTAGGAGTTGTGTTATTGGTTGTCAGGGCATGTTGCAATGGGAGCTGTTGCCAAGATGGCCATGGTGGACGGATACAAGGCACTCCCAATCTTTGCTGATGAGTGAGTGCTGTGTGCAAGTATCAGATACACTAATATAAGAAGCCTTCAGTGTTTGTGTACCTCACAGCGGTGATGAATTCCCATGGAGGCCAATGTATCCTTAGTGTGGTTCCTGGGGGAAGAAAAGGTGGGAGACTGTAAAGGAGTGTGTGTGTGTGTGTGTGAGTGTGTGTGCGTGCAAACGATGCATGCCCTGATCTAGCTGTGGTCTTCCAACAGCTCCTAGAGGCCTGGCTCCGTTCTGGGAAAGAGTGGGAGAGAGAGAGGGCCCTTTATGCCTGCACTCATCTGCTAAAGACTTACACCGAGAGACTGGAGGATGCTGTGAGTATTGACTCCCTCTTCCCAAAACTCTTTGGGAGTGCTTGTGGGTTCAGCTGGAGTCTCTCGGGGAACCAAGACGAGGGCAGCCCTGGCGAGCCAGGAGGCCCTGCAGGTCTTCTCTGCAGCTCTGCCCTAACCTCAGCACCCATCTGCCACCAAGACAGCATTGCTCCTTAAGCCCTTCTGCTTCCCTGGCAGGGAGGTTTGCTCAGAGCTGTGCTCTGGGTTGCTAATCTCCTGGGAGGATAAAGCTGAGCTTCTGTCGATCCAGATGCCCTGCTGTGGGTCAGGAGTCAGTGTCAGAAGGAGAAGGTTGAAGGGCCACTCCTGCAGCCTGAGAACTTTCTTCTTTCTTTGATTTCTACCAGAGAGAAAACTCTTCTGAGCAGTTTGGCTCCATGATTGGAGTGCTGGGGCCTCTCAGCTGTGACTCCCTGGCCACATCACGCCAGCGGGCAGTCGACTGTATCAGCTGCCTTCTCTCAACACAAGGTGAGAAGAACAGTCATTGCTTCCCACTTCCTTCCGCCTGCTCTTCCCTCTCTTCCCTGTCTGGCAGCAGAGGCAATGTGCAGGGAGGGGGCTCCATTGCCAGAGGAGAAGAGTAATGGACAGCAGACTGCTGGTTTCTTGCATCCAGACCTTGGTCATTCTTTTCCCTCCTGGCCATAGCACAAGGGAGGCCTGGGAAAGTTCTCTGAGCAGCCTTGCCTCAGGGGCACTTCTGGGTGCTGTGGAGAATGAGAGCCCTCCCACATTTCTGTCTCAGGGCAGCACTCTCAGGCACCAAGGATTAGAGGACAGCACTTTCTAGCTTTGTAGAGACAAAGTAATGATCCCAGTTGAGAAATTGTTTAGAAGGGAGTTGTACACCTGGGCTTCTGGAGTGGACTTTGGTCAGCATCACCTGTCCACACTGATGAATCTATGGAGACCCTCCTCCCAGTCAGAGGATAGGTGTGACCTGTGCTTGCACATGGGATGGAGGGGCTGAGAAAAAGAGGAGCCATAGTTGAGGACAATAGGTATAGTCTGAAAACTGCTGTAGGAGAAGGAGAGTGTTTTTTCTGACTGGCATAGAGCAGAATCTGATGGCCTGACTCGTAAAATGCTGCACCCAGAGTTCAGAAGGGTCCTGCACTACCCCTGTGGAATTCCCTACCACCATTTGGTGATTCCTTGATCAATGGCTGTGGACTGGGGGTTCATTTTCAGAAAATGTGCCTATCCTTTCCCACCTGTGTTTCTTTTAGGCAAGGTTATGCACACAAGGGAAGTGGATCTGAATCACTTCTGTGAGGAGCTGATGGCCGCAGATGTGGATTCGCTGCTGAGGACCTCTTCCAAAATCGCAAAGGTTACTGACTCCAAAGCCAGAGCTGTGGCTACCTGGTGGCTCAGCTCCCATCACTTTTCTCTTCTTTACTTCCAAGATTTCTCTCCCCTTTCAGAGTGGCCTATAGCAATGGGGCCTCTGTTGTTAGCAAGTAGTAAGAGGGTTTTGAAGCATAACAATATCTAGCGTTCCCACTGGGGAAAGAAGTAGACTCCATGAAGTTTCTATGAGTTTGTGTGTTTGTTTTCATCCATCCACACCCAAACACTCTCCATCTGGGGAAAGTGAGCTGTTGAAGCAAAGCAGGGAAGTTCCTTAGCCCGATGGCTTTCTCTTTATTTTAACATGTATTAGCTTGCCAGCTCTTGAGAGTTATTTTAAGAACATAAGTTGTGTAGGCAAGCAACCGACCTCATGGAAGAGCCTTCCAACTCTATGAGCTTCATAAATCAAAAGAAGAAGTTGTATGTGCAATTGGAATACAAAGCACCTGCCACCTTCAGGATTAGCTAATGGCTGAACTGAGAAGCTGCTCAAGTTTTCTTGTCCTTTGCTTGTAAGAGAGGAAGCAGACTTCTGATGTTGTTTCTCCTGTTTCTCATTTCTCTCCAGGTTGCATGCAAATCCTTTTGCTCAGAGCAGGCAAGAGGCTTTCTGAAGGCTGTCCTGGGCAGCATGCTGTCCTTCAGCCCCACTTGTGCTCGGGCAGCAGGCGAGTGGATGCTCATCTTCCTGAAGGAATGTGGAAGAGAAATGTTGCTGGAGGTAAAACACCCCTTGTTTATCTTTAGAGTTGGAACTTTGACACTGAGCTGCTGCACTACCCCTTGTCTAGCTGCTGTGGTCTGCAGAAATGCATCTTGCATGCAGAGCCAAGAATGTCTTGTTTATCCAGCTGAAGTCCTGGCAACCTAATCCAAGAGCTACTGTGCATCTGGTACCAGCAATACAAACCCTTCTGGAGCAAAGTCTCCAACTGTTCCAGACACAGTGCCAAGAAGGAGCAAATCTGATAGACACAATTTAGTAGAGCCCCCCCCCTTTCTCTGGTCTGTGCT